>NW_028154863.1:55000-85000 GCF_963691815.1 Echiichthys vipera | reverse complement strand
GTTTAAAATCCAAAAATTTTGGTTAAATATTTGAAATTTTTGGTTTAAAAATCAAAAGTTTTGGTCAAAAATTTCAAATTTTTGGTGTAAAATCAAAAAAATTGGTAAAATATTCAAAATTTTTGGTTTGAAATCAAAAATTTTGGTTAAAAATTTGAAATTTTTGGTTTAAAATAAAAAAATTGGTTAAAAATTCGAATTTTTTGGTTTAAAATCAAAAAATTTGGTTAAAATGTGAAATTTTTGGTTTAAAATCAAAAAAATTGGTTAAATATTCAAAATTTTTGGTTTAAAATAAAAAAAAATTGGTTATATATTCAAAATTTTTGGTTTAAAATAAAAAATTTAGGTTAAAAATTTGAAATTTTTGGTTTAAAATCAAAAATTTTGGTTAAATATTTGAAATGTTTGGTTTAAAATAAAAAAATTTGGTTAAATATTCAAAATTTTTGGTTTAAAATCAAAAATTTAGTTTAAAAATTTGAAATTTTTGGTTTAAAATCAAAATTTTTGTTTAAATATTCAAAATTTTTGGTTTAAAATAAAAAAATGGTTAAAAATTCTAAATTTTTGGTTTAAAATCAAAAATTTTGGTTAAATATTTGAAATTTTTGGTTTAAAATCAAAAAAATTGGTTAAAAATTCAAAAGTTTTGGTTTAAAATTCTATTTTTTCCTCATCTGACCCTGACCCTGACCCCCCTTCTCCTCTTGTCCCCCCTGTCCTCAGGTCCGCTTCTGTGACCGCGTGGACGAGTTCTTCGCCAGCGGCGGCGAGGACGACGAGGACCGCCGGGGCCCCTGGGAGGAGCTGGCGCGGGACCGCTGCCGCTTCCGCCGCCGCTGCCACGAGGTGGAGGAGAGCATCGGGTACTGCCTGCAGCCGCAGCACCGCCGCCGGGTCCGCCGCCGCCTCGCCACCGGGTCCACCGCCGCCTCGCCGCCGACCAGGACGCCCGAGGACCTTCAGGACTCCTGAGGGGCACCTGAGGACCGTCAGGACTCCTGAGGGGCGCCCGAGGACCATCAGGACTCCTGAGGGGCGCCTGAGGACCTTCAGGACTCCTGAGGGGCGCCCGAGGACCGCCAGGACTCCTGAGGTGCACCTGAGGACCTTCAGGACTCCTGAGGGGCGCCTGAGGACCGTCAGGACTCCTGAGGGGCGCCTGAGGACCGCCAGGACTCCTGAGGGGCGCCCGAGGACCGTCAGGACTCCTGAGGGGCGCCCGAGGACCGCCAGGACTCCTGAGGGGCGCCCGAGGACCGTCAGGACTCCTGAGGGGCGCCTGAGGACCATCGGGACTCCTGAGGACCTTCAGGACCCCTAAGGACCGTCCAGACGGACTCCCGAGGACCGTCAGGACTCCAGAGGACCTTCAGGACTCCTGAGGGGCACCTGAGGACCTTCAGGACCCCTAAGGACCGTCCAGATGGACTCCCGAGGACCTTCAGGACCCCTAAGGACCTTCAGGACCCCTAAAGACCGTCAGGACCCTTAAGGACCTTCAGGACCCTTAAGGACCTTCAGGACCCCCCAGAAGACCTTCAGGACCCCTTTAGGACCCTCAGGACCCTTAAGGACCTTCAGGACCCCCCAGAAGACCTTCAGGACCCTTAAGGACCGTCAGGACCCCTAAGGACCTTCAGGACCCTTAAGGACCCTCCAGATGGACTCCCGAGGACCTTCAGGACTCCCGAGGACCTTCAGGACCCTTAAGGGACCTTCAGGACTCCCGGGGACCTTCAGGACCCTTAAGGGACCTTCAGGACCCCCCAGAAGACCTTCAGGACCCTTAAGGACCTTCAGGACCCCCCAGAAGACCTTCAGGACTCCTGAGGGGCACCTGAGGACCTTCAGGACCCTTCAGGACCCCTAAGGACCTTCAGAGACTCCCGAGGACCTTCAGGACCCTTTAGGACCTTCAGGACTCCTAAGGACCTTCAGGACCCTTTAGGACCTTCAGGACTCCTAAGGACCCTCCAGACGGACTCCCGAGGACCGTCAGGACCCCTAAGGACCTTCAGGACCCTTTAGGACCTTCAGGACTCCTAAGGACCTTCAGGACCCTTTAGGACCTTCAGGACTCCTAAGGACCCTCCAGATGGACTCCTGAGGACCCTCAGGACCCCCCAGAAGACTAATATATTGACTGGTCTAGACTTGACTCAGGTCTCGTCCCCAGAGTCCGAGGGTCCGAGGCGGCGGGGGTCCTGAGACAGGGTGCAGGTCTTCACGTGCCTCGCTGATCGGGTTTAAGGGGTTCAGTATTTTACGCCAAGTGTTCAGTTCGATGTTTGACACCAAAGAAGACCCGAGACCTGGACCACCAGAGACCTGAGACCTGGACCACCAGAGACCACCAGAGACCACCCGAGACCACCAGAGACCACCAGAGACCTGAGACCACCAGAGACCACCTGAGACCAGAGACCACCAGAGACCACCAGAGACCTGGACCACCCGAGACCACCAGAGACCACCAGAGACCTGAGACCTGAGACCTGGACCACCAGAGACCACCTGAGACCACCTGAGACCACCAGAGACCTGAGACCTGGACCACCAGAGACCACCAGAGACCACCCGAGACCACCAGAGACCACCAGAGACCTGAGACCACCAGAGACCACCTGAGACCAGAGACCACCAGAGACCACCAGAGACCTGGACCACCCGAGACCACCAGAGACCACCAGAGACCTGAGACCTGAGACCTGGACCACCAGAGACCACCAGAGACCTGAGACCTGGACCACCAGAGACCACCAGAGACCACCAGAGACCTGAGACCACCAGAGACCACCTGAGACCACCAGAGACCACCAGAGACCAGTACGACCTGAGACCACCAGAGACCACCTGAGACCACCTGAGACCACCAGAGACCTGAGACCACCAGAGACCACCTGAGACCACCAGAGACCTGAGACCACCAGAGACCACCAAAGACCACCAGAGACCACCAGAGACCTGAGACCACCAGAGACCTGAGACCACCAGAGACCTGAGACCACCAGAGACCTGAGACCAGAGACCACCAGAGACCAGAGACCACTACGATCAGAGACCACCAAAGACCAGAGACCTGAGACCACCAGAGACCACCAGAGAGACCTGAGACCACCAGAGACCACCAGAGACCACCAGAGACCACCAGAGACCTGAGACCACCAGAGACCTGAGGCCAGAGACCACCTGAGACCACCAGAGACCTGAGACCAGTACTACCCGAGACCTGAGACCACCAGAGACCTGAGACCAGTACTACCCGAGACCTGAGACCACCAGAGACCACCTGAGACCACCAGAGACCTGAGACCAGTACTACCCGAGACCTGAGACCACCCGAGACCTGAGACCACCAGAGACCTGAGACCAGTACTACCCGAGACCAGAGACCACCAGAGACCTGAGACCACCAGAGACCTGAGACCACCAGAGACCTGAGACCACCAGAGACCACCAGAGACCTGAGACCACCAGAGACCACCAGAGACCTGAGACCAGAGACCTGAGACCACCAGAGACCACTACGACCTGAGACCTGGACCACCAGAGACCACCAGAGACCTGAGACCACCAGAGACCTGAGACCACCTGAGACCACCAGAGACCTGAGACCAGTACTACCCGAGACCTGAGACCACCAGAGACCACCTGAGACCACCCGAGACCTGAGACCACCCGAGACCTGAGACCACCAGAGACCTGAGACCAGTACTACCCGAGACCAGAGACCACCAGAGACCTGAGACCACCAGAGACCTGAGACCACCAGAGACCACCAGAGACCTGAGACCACCAGAGACCACCAGAGACCTGAGACCACCAGAGACCACCAGAGACCTGAGACCACCAGAGACCTGAGACCACCAGAGACCACCAGAGACCTGAGACCACCAGAGACCACCAGAGACCTGAGACCACCAGAGACCACCAGAGACCTGAGACCAGAGACCACCAGAGACCACTACGACCTGAGACCTGGACCACCAGAGACCACCAGAGACCTGAGACCACCAGAGACCTGAGACCACCAGAGACCACCAGAGACCTGAGACCACCACGATCATTTTTTAAAGCTGCGACCGATTCGATTTTTTTGGTTTAAAATCAAAAAGTTTGGTTAAAATTTCGAAATTTTTGGTTTAAAATCAAAAATTTTGGTTAAAATTTCGAAAATTTTGTTTTAAAATCAAAAAGTTTGGTTAAAAATTCGAAATTTTTGGTTTAAAATTAAAAAGTTTGGTTAAAAATTCAAAATTTTTGGTTTAAAATCCAAAATTTTGGTTAAAAATTCGAAATTTTTGGTTTAAAATCAAAGTTTGGTTAAAAATTTGAAATTTTTGGTTTAAAATCAAAAAATTGGTTAAAAATTCTTTAAAAATCCAAAAGTTTTTCTTTAGAATTCAAAACTTTTTTTCCCAGAATTCAAAAATTTTCTTAAAGAATCAAGTTTTGGTTAAAAATTCAAAAAAAAAATCCCCAGAATCCAAAACTTTTCCCCGCCCTTTTTTCGGTCGCAGTTTGAACTCGACCTGAGACCAGTACCACCCGAGACCTTAGACCAGTATTTTACGAGGACTTGGACTAAAACATCAAGACCAGGTTTTTAAAACTTGAAACAAAACAGAATTTAAAAAATTTTATTGACAAAAAAGTGTTTTAAAGAAACTATCGGGAACTTTTTTTTTAAATCATTTTTTAAAAAATGTCTTTTTTTCTTTTCAAAATTTTTTAAAGCTGCGACCGATTCGATTTTTTTGGCATAAAATCAAAAATTTTGGTTTAAAATTGAAAATTTTGGTGAAAAATTCGAAATTTTTGGTTTAAAATAGAAAATTTTGGTTAAAATTCGAAATTTTTGGTTTAAAATCAAAAATTTTGGTTAAAAATGTGAAATTTTTGGTTTAAAATCAAAAATTTTGGTTAAAAATGTGAAATTTTTGGTTTAAAATCAAAAACTTTGGTTAAAAATTCGAAATTTTTGGTTTAAAATCAAAAAATTTGGTTAAAAATTCGAAATTTTTGGTTTAAAATCAAAAGTTTTGGTTAAAAATTCGAAATTTTTGGTTTAAAATTCAAAAGTTTTGGTTTAAAATTCAAAAATTTTCTTTAAAAATTAAATTCTTTTTTCCCAGAATTCAAAACTTTTTCCCGCCTTTTTTTCGGTCGCAGTTTGAACTCGTTTTGGAAAAATTTGTTTCCGTGATGAAAAAAAAAGTTCCTCAGGTGAAAAAGTGTCGACGGAAAAAGTTTGAACCCAAACTTTTTTCCAAAAAATTTTTGTTTTAAAAATTGAAAAGTTTTTGATGTTTGTGAAAAACTGACCCCAGAAATAAAATCCACCTCAGAACCCGGGTCTGGTTTCTTCTTCTGTGCCTTGAATCATTGTCCCCATACAAAATTCAAAAGTTTTCATTAAAATTAAAAAATTTTGATTTAAATTTCAAAAGTTTTTGTTTGAAATTCAAAAGTTTTGTTTAAAATTCAAAAGTTTTGGTTAAAATTAAAAAAATTTGGTTTAAAATTCAAAAGTTTTTGTTTAAAATTCAAAAGTTTTGGTTAAATTTTAAAAGTTTTTGTTTAAAATTCAAAAGTTTTGGTTAAAATTCAAAAGTTTTGGTTGAAATTCAAAAGTTTTGGTTTAAAATTCAAAAGTTTTGGTTAAAATTTAAAAGTTTTTGTTTAAAATTCAAAAGTTTTGTTTTAAAATTCAAAAGTTTTGGTTTAAAATCCCAAAATTTTCTTTAAAATTAATTTTTTTTTCCCAGAATTCAAAAGTTTTGGTTAAAAAAAATTCTGTAAGAATCAAAAAGTTTTGGTTAAAATTCAAAAGTTTTTTCCCAGAATTCAAAACTTTTTCCCGCCCTTTCTTCTGCCGCAGTTTGAACTCGTATTGGAAATTTTTTTTATCTCCAGACGTTGAATCAGTTTTAAATAAACAAAATTTTATTTACAGATTAATAAACAAACAAGTAACAAGTGCCCTCAGGGGCCCTCAGGTGCCTCAGGGGTCCCCAGGTGCCTCAGGGGTCCCCAGGTGCCTCAGGGGTCCTCAGGTGTCCTCAGGGGCCTCAGGGGTCCTCAGGGGCCCTCAGGTGCCTCAGGGGTCCCCAGGTGTCCTCAGGTGCCTCAGGGGTCCCCAGGGGCCCTCAGGTGCCTCAGGGGTCCCCAGGTGTCCTCAGGTGCCTCAGGGGTCCCCAGGTGTCCTCAGGGGTCCTCAGGTGCCTCAGGGGTCCTCAGGTGCCTCAGGGGTCCTCAGGTGCCTCAGGTCCCCTCATTGGTCCTCAGGGGTCCTCAGGTGTCCTCAGGGTGCCTCAGGGTGCCTCAGGGTGCCTCAGGGGTCCTCAGGCGTCCCCAGGGGTCCTCAGGTGCCTCAGGTCCCCCCAGGTGGTTCTCCAGGTCCCCTCAGGCGTCCCCGGGGTCCGGACCCTCCTCCCTGGCGGGGTCCAGGGGCCGCGGTCTGGCCTCCACCAGCCCCTGGAGGTGCCGGATGTACCCGATGGCGGCCCTCAGGGTGTCCACCTTGCTGAGGCGCTGGTCCCGGCTGTGCCCAGGGAGGTGGTCCCTGAGGCGGGCGTAGCCCTGGTTCACGCCCCTGACCCTCTGGCGCTCGCGCTCGTTCCGCCTCTGGATGAACGCCGGCTCCAGGGGGCACTCGTAGACCCCCGGGGGCCCGCAGACCCCCAGGCGGAAGGGGGTCAGGTAGGGCAGGAAGGGGACCGGGACCTGGAGGCGGTCTTCACGGGGACCAGCGTGGGGGGACACACTGAAGCTCAGGTAGGTGGAGGTCATGGTGACGGACACACACCTGTAACACACACACCTAGAGTTACAGTGAGGTAGGCTCCTAGAGGACACTTTAGCACACGTTTATGCTCCTAGAGGACACTTTAACACATGTTTATGCTCCTAGAGGACACTTTAACACACGTTTATGCTCCTAGAGGACACTTTAGCACACGTTTATGCTCCTAGAGGACACTTTAACACATGTTTATGCTCCTAGAGGACACTTTAACACACGTTTATGCTCCTAGAGGACACTTTAACACACGTTTATGCTCCTAGAGGACACTTTAGCACACGTTTATGCTCCTAGAGGACACTTTAACACACGTTTATGCTCCTAGAGGACACTCTAACACACGTTTATGCTCCTAGAGGACACTTTAGCACACGTTTATGCTCCTAGAGGACACTTTAACACACGTTTATGCTCCTAGAGGACACTTTAACACACGTTTATGCTCCTAGAGGACACTTTAACACACGTTTATGCTCCTAGAGGACACTTTAACACACGTTTATGCTCCTAGAGGACACTTTAGCACACGTTTATGCTCCTAGAGGACACTTTAGCACACGTTTATGCTCCTAGAGGACACTTTAACACACGTTTATGCTCCTAGAGGACACTTTAACACACGTTTATGCTCCTAGAGGACACTTTAGCACACGTTTATGCTCCTAGAGGACACTTTAACACACGTTTATGCTCCTAGAGGACACTTTAGCACACGTTTATGCTCCTAGAGGACACTTTAACACACGTTTATGCTCCTAGAGGACACTTTAACACACGTTTATGCTCCTAGAGGACACTTTAACACACGTTTATGCTCCTAGAGGACACTTTAGCACACGTTTATGCTCCTAGAGTGGACTTTAACACACGTTTATGCTCCTAGAGGGCTCCAGGCTCCGTGGCCACGCCCCCTCCAGGTGTGCGGAGCTGACCACGCCCCCGTAGGGACAGTAGCCACGCCCATCCATTATATATGACCACGCCCCTTCCAGGAACTAGAATCGTGTCCCCATCAAGATGTGTGACTGTAGCCACGCCCCTGTATGTATGTAACCACGCCCACTATATACACAGTGACCACGCCCCCCATATCGATGTGGGTCTATGTAACCACGCCCATCCAGTCGATGTAACCACGCCCCCTACAGGAACAGTAGCAATGAACCATACAGAGGTGGGACATGACCACGCCCCCTTCATCTGTGTCCACGCCCCCCACATACACCATAACCACGCCCATACAGTATATATGACCACGCCCCCTATATACACCGTGACCACGCCCCCATATAGATGTTGGGCATATCCACGCCCACCTATGTATGTGACCACGCCCCCTCCAGGAACTAGAACAGCGTCAAGATGTGTGACTGTAACCACGCCCCCTACATACACAGTGACCACGCCCCTATATACACCGTGACCACGCCCCCTACAGGGACAGTAGTCCCGCCCCCTCATGCATGTTGGTCTATGTAACCACGCCCATCCAGTGTATATGACCACGCCCCCTCCAGGAAGTAGAACAGTGTCCCCATCAAGATGTGTGACTGTCTGACTAAATCCGGAGCTTCACATGAAAGGACACACACACACACACACACACACACACACACACACACACACACACACACACACACACACACACACACACACACACACTTTGTCAGATGTGTGAATGTCCACGTTTATGCTCCTAGAGGACACTTTAACACACGTTTATGCTCCTAGAGGACACTTTAACACACGTTTATGCTCCTAGAGGACACTTTAGCACACGTTTATGCTCCTAGAGGACACTTTAGCACACGTTTATGCTCCTAGAGGACACTTAAGCACACGTTTATGCTCCTAGAGGACACTTTAGCACACGTTTATGCTCCTAGAGGACACTTAAGCACACGTTTATGCTCCTAGAGGACACTTTAACACACGTTTATGCTCCTAGAGGACACTTTAACACACGTTTATGCTCCTAGAGGACACTTTAACACACGTTTATGCTCCTAGAGGACACTTTAGCACACGTTTATGCTCCTAGAGGACACTTTAGCACACGTTTATGCTCCTAGAGGACACTTTAACACACGTTTATGCTCCTAGAGGACACTTTAACACACGTTTATGCTCCTAGAGGACACTTTAACACACGTTTATGCTCCTAGAGGACACTTTAACACATGTTTATGCGAGGACACTTTAACACACGTTTATGCTCCTAGAGGACACTTTAACACACATTTATGCTCCTAGAGGACACTTTAACACACGTTTATGCTCCTAGAGGACACTTTAACACACGTTAATGCACCTAGAGGACACTTTAGCACACGTTTATGCTCCTAGAGGACACTTTAACACACGTTTATGCTCCTAGAGGACACTTTAGCACACGTTTAGGCTCCTAGAGGACACTTTAACACACGTTTATGCTCCTAGAGGACACTTTAACACACGTTTATGCTCCTAGAGGACACTTTAACACACGTTTATGCTCCTAGAGGACACTTTAACACACGTTTATGCTCCTAGAGGACACTTTAGCACACGTTTATGCTCCTAGAGGACACTTTAACACACGTTTATGCTCCTAGAGGACACTTTAACACATGTTTATGCTCCTAGAGGACACTTTAACACACGTTTATGCTCCTAGAGGACACTTTAGCACACGTTTAGGCTCCTAGAGGACACTTTAACACACGTTTATGCTCCTAGAGGACACTTTAACACACGTTTATGCTCCTAGAGGACACTTTAACACACGTTTATGCTCCTAGAGGACACTTTAACACACGTTTATGCTCCTAGAGGACACTTTAGCACACGTTTATGCTCCTAGAGGACACTTTAACACACGTTTATGCTCCTAGAGGACACTTTAACACATGTTTATGCTCCTAGAGGACACTTTAACACACGTTTATGCTCCTAGAGGACACTTTAACACACGTTTATGCTCCTAGAGGACACTTTAGCACACGTTTATGCTCCTAGAGGACACTTTAACACACGTTTATGCTCCTAGAGGACACTTTAACACACGTTTATGCTCCTAGAGGACACTTTAACACACGTTTATGCTCCTAGAGGACACTTTAGCACACGTTTATGCTCCTAGAGGACACTTTAGCACACGTTTATGCTCCTAGAGGACACTTTAACACACGTTTATGCTCCTAGAGGACACTTTAGCACACGTTTACGCTCCTAGAGGACACTTTAGCACACGTTTATGCTCCTAGAGGACACTTTAGCACACGTTTATGCTCCTAGAGGACACTTTAACACACGTTTATGCTCCTAGAGGACACCTTAGCACACGTTTAGTCTCCTAGAGGATACTTTAACACACGTTTAGGCTCCTATAGGATACTTTAACACACGTTTATGCTCCTAGAGGACACTTTAACACACGTTTATGCCCCTAGAGGACACTTTAGCACACGTTTATGCTCCTAGAGGACACTTTAACACACGTTTATGCTCCTAGAGGACACTTTAACACACGTTTATGCTCCTAGAGGACACTTTAACACACGTTTATGCTCCTAGAGGACACTTTAACACACGTTTAGGCTCCTAGAGGATACTTTAACACACGTTTATGCTCCTAGAGGACACTTTAACACACATTTATGCCCCTAGAGGACACTTTAGCACACGTTTATGCTCCTAGAGGACACTTTAACACACGTTTATGCTCCTAGAGGACACTTTAACACACGTTTATGCTCCTAGAGGACACTTTAACACACGTTTATGCTCCTAGAGGACACTTTAGCACACGTTTATGCTCCTAGAGGACACTTTAACACACGTTTATGCTCCTAGAGGACACTTTAACACACGTTTATGCTCCTAGAGGACACTTTAGCACACGTTTATGCTCCTAGAGGACACTTTAACACACGTTTATGCTCCTAGAGGACACTTTAACACACGTTTATGCTCCTAGAGGACACTTTAGCACACGTTTATGCTCCTAGAGGACACTTTAACACACGTTTATGCTCCTAGAGGACACTTTAACACACGTTTATGCTCCTAGAGGACACTTTAACACACGTTTATGCTCCTAGAGGACACCTCATTAGCATATCCGGAGCCTCATTAGCATATTTAAAGACACAGCGTCAGATTCTCGTCGCTCTCTTTAGCTTCATATTAAAGTGCATAACTTTCATAAACAGGTGATATTAAAGTGTATGAATACATAATGAGGTGTATGAATACATAATGAGGCGCGTGAATAATTAATGAGGCGCGTGAATAATTAATGAGGTGTATTCATAATTCATAAAGTGCATTAATATCATAACAAAGTCTCACCTGCTGCTGAACGCCGTCTCTGCTCTGAAGCTGCAGACGGAGAGCAGAGGGCTCCAGGCTCCGTGGCCACGCCCCCTCCAGGTGTGCGGAGCTAACCACGCCCCCACAGACACTGTAGCCACGCCCACGTACAGCAGTAGGTCTGTGTAACCACGCCCATTCACGTGTGTAACCACGCCCCCTCCAGGAAGTATAACCTCGTCAACTGAAGATGTGTGACTGTAGCCACGCCCCTTCATGTGTGTGACCACGCCCCTACACATTCACTGTAGCCACGCCCACATATAGCTGTGGGTCTATGTAACCACGCCCACACGGTATATATGACCACGCCCCCTTCCAGGAAGTAGAACAGTGTCCCCATCAAGCTGTGTTACTGTGACCACGCCCCCTTTATGTATGTAACCACGCCCCCTTTATGTATGTAACCACGCCCCACATACAGCTGTGGGTCTATGTAACCACGCCCACACGGTATATATGACCACGCCCCCGTCCAGGAACTAGAACCTCGTCCCCATCAAGATGTGTTACTGTGACCACGCCCCCTTTATGTATGTGACCACGCCCCCCCCAGAAAGTAGAACCTTGTCAACAGAGGTGGGATAGGGCCACGCCCCCTTCATATGTGACCACGCCCCCACATACACAGTGACCACGCCCCCATATAGATATTGGTCTGTTTAACCACGCCCACACCGTATATGTGACCACGCCCCCTCCAGGAACCAGAGTCGTGCCCCCTAAAGATGTGTGCATGTGGCCACGCCCCCTCATGTGTGTGACCACGCCCCCTACAGGGACAGTAGCCCCACCCCCACATACATGTTGGGCTATGTAACCACGCCAATCCAGTGTATATGACCACGCCCCCTCCAGGAACTAGAACCTCACCCCCTCAAGATGTGTGACTGTGACCACGCCCCCTATATAGATGTGGGTCTGTGTAACCACGCCCATACAGTATATATGACCACGCCCCTTCCAGGAAGTAGAACAGTGTCCCCATCAAGATATGTGACTGTGGCCACGCCCCTTCATGTGTGTGTCCACGCCCCCCACATACACCATAACCACGCCCCCATATAGATGTGGGTCTATGTAACCACGCCCATACCGTTTATATGACCACGCCCCCTCCAGGAAGTATAACCTCGTCAACTGAAGATGTGCGACTGTAGCCACGCCCCTCCATACATAGTGACCACGCCCCCATATAGATGTGGGTCCGTATAACCACGCCCCCTCCAGGAAGTAGAACAGTGTCCCCATCAAGTTGTTTGACTGTGACCACGCCCCTTCATGTGTGTGGCCAAGCCCCATATATACACAGTGACCACGCCCCCATACATATGTGGGTCTGTATGGCCACGCCCATCCAGTCTACGTCACCACGCCCCCTCCAGGAAGTAGAACAATGTCCCCATCAAGGTGTGTGACTGTGGCCACGCCCCATATATAGACGTGAGTCTGTGTAACCACGCCCATCCAGTGTATATGACCACGCCCCTTCCAGGAAGTAGAACAGTGTCCCCATCCAGATGTGACTGTGGCCACGCCCCCTTTATGTATGTAACCAAGCCCCCTATATACATAGTGACCACGCCCCCCATATAGATGCGGGTCTATGTAACCACGCCCATGCAGTGTATATGACCACGCCCCCTCCAGGAAGTAGAACAGTGTCCCCATCAAGGTGTGCGACTGTGGCCACGCCCCCTACACACACAGTGACCACGCCCTCATGTAGACGTGGGTCTGTGTAACCACGCCCATCCAGTCGATGTGACCACGCCCATTCATGTACGTGACCACGCCCCCTCCAGGAACTAAAACCTCGTCCCCATACGGAGGTGGGACATGACCACGCCCATCACAGTCTGTGTGACCACGCCCCCTCCAGGAAGTATGACCTCGTCAACTGAAGATGTGCGAATGTAGCCCCGCCCCCTTCATATGTGTGACCACGCCCCCTACATACACAGTAGCTCCGCCCCCACATAGATGTGGGTTTATGTAACCACGCCCCCTCCAGGTGTGTGATGACAGGAAGGGTGTGTGTGTGTGTGTGTGTGTGTGAGACATCAAAGGGACGAAATGACTGTTTTGCAGTTTCCTCTTAAATCCGGAGCTTCACATGAAAGGACACACACACACACACACACACACACACACACACACACACACACACACACACACACACACACACACACACACACACACACAGACACACACACCCTTCCTGTCATCACACACACTTTGTCAGATGTGTGAATGTCCACGTTTATGCTCCTAGAGGACACTTTAACACATGTTTATGCTCCTAGAGGACACTTTAACACACGTTTATGCTCCTAGAGGACACTTTAGCACACGTTTATGCTCCTAGAGGACACTTTAACACACGTTTATGCTCCTAGAGGACACTTTAACACACGTTTATGCTCCTAGAGGACACTTTAGCACACGTTTATGCTCCTAGAGGACACTTTAGCACACGTTTATGCTCCTAGAGGACACTTTAGCACATGTTTATGCTCCTAGAGGACACTTTAACACACGTCTATGCTCCTAGAGGACACTTTAGCACACGTTTATGCTCCTAGAGGACACTTTAGCACACGTTTATGCTCCTAGAGGACACTTTAACACACGTTTATGCTCCTAGAGGACACTTTAGCACACGTTTATGCTCCTAGAGGACACTTTAACACACGTTTATGCTCCTAGAGGACACTTTAGCACACGTTTATGCTCCTAAAGGACACTTTAGCACACGTTTATGTTCCTAGAGGACACTTTAGCACACGTTTATGCTCCTAGAGGACACTTTAACACACGTTTATGCTCCTAGAGGACACTTTAGCACACGTTTATGCTCCTAGAGAACACTTTAGCACACGTTTAGGGTCCTAGAGGACACTTTAGCACACGTTTATGCTCCTAGAGGACACTTTAACACACGTTTATGCTCCTAGAGGACACTTTAACACACGTTTATGCTCCTAGAGGACACTTTAGCACACGTTTATGCTCCTAGAGGACACTTTAGCACACGTTTATGCTCCTAGAGGACACTTTAACACACGTTTATGCTCCTAGAGGACACTTTAACACACGTTTATGCTCCTAGAGGACACTTTAACACACGTTTATGCTCCTAGAGGACACTTTAACACACGTTTATGCTCCTAGAGGACACTTTAGCACACGTTTATGTTCCTAGAGGACACTTTAGCACACGTTTATGCTCCTAGAGGACACTTTAACACACGTTTATGCTCCTAGAGGACACTTTAACACACGTTTATGCTCCTAGAGGACACTTTAGCACACGTTTATGCTCCTAGAGGACACTTTAACACACGTTTATGCTCCTAGAGGACACTTTAGCACACGTTTATGCTCCTAGAGGACACTTTAACACACGTTTAGGCTCCTAGAGGACACTTTAGCACACGTTTATGCTCCTAGAGGACACTTTAACACACGTTTATGCTCCTAGAGGACACTTTAACACACGTTTATGCTCCTAGAGGACACTTTAGCACACGTTTATGTTCCTAGAGGACACTTTAACACACGTTTATGCTCCTAGAGGACACTTTAGCACACGTTTATGCTCCTAGAGGACACTTTAACACACGTTTAGGCTCCTAGAGGACACTTTAGCACACGTTTATGCTCCTAGAGGACACTTTAGCACACGTTTATGCTCCTAGAGGACACTTTAACACACGTTTATGCTCCTAGAGGACACTTTAACACACGTTTATGCTCCTAGAGGACACTTTAACACACGTTCATGCTCCTAGAGGACACTTTAGCACACGTTTATGCTCCTAGAGGACACTTTAACACACGTTTATGCTCCTAGAGGACACTTTAACACACGTTTATGCTCCTAGAGGAGACTTTAACACACGTTTATGCTCCTAGAGGACACTTTAACATACGTTTATGCTCCTAGAGGACACTTTAACACACGTTTATGCTCCTAGAGGACACTTTAACACACGTTTATGCTCCTAGAGGACACTTTAATACACGTTTATGCTCCTAGAGGACACTTTAACACACGTTTATGCTCCTAGAGGACACTTTAGCACACGTTTATGCTCCTAGAGGACACTTTAACACACGTTTATGCTCCTAGAGGACACTAACACACGTTTATGCTCCTAGAGGACACTTTAACACACGTTTATGCTCCTAGAGGACACTTTAGCACACGTTTAGTCTCCTAGAGGACACTTTAACACACATTTATGCTCCTAGAGGACACTTTAACACACGTTTATGCTCCTAGAGGACACTTTAACACACGTTTAGTCTCCTAGAGGACACTTTAGCACACGTTTAGTCTCCTAGAGGACACTTTAACACACGTTTATGCTCCTAGAGGACACTTTAACACACGTTTATGCTCCTAGAGGACACTTTAACACACGTTTATGCTCCTAGAGGACACTATAACACACGTTTATGCTCCTAGAGGACACTTTAGCACACGTTTATGCTCCTAGAGGACACTTTAGCACACGTTTATGCTCCTAGAGGACACTTTAACACACGTTTACGCTCCTAGAGGACACTTTAACACACGTTTATGCTCCTAGAGGACACTTTAGCACACGTTTATGCTCCTAGAGGACACTTTAGCACACGTTTATGCTCCTAGAGGACACGTTAGCACACGTTTATGCTCCTAGAGGACACTTTAACACGTTTATGCTCCTAGAGGACACTTTAGCACACGTTTATGCTCCTAGAGGACACTTTAACACGTTTATGCTCCTAGAGGACACTTTAGCACACGTTTATGCTCCTAGAGGACACTTTAACACACGTTTATGCTCCTAGAGGACACTTTAGCACACGTTTATGCTCCTAGAGGACACTTTAACACACGTTTATGCTCTTAGAGGACACTTTAACACGTTTATGCTCCTAGAGGACACTTTAACACACGTTTATGCTCCTAGAGGACACTTTAACACGTTTATGCTCCTAGAGGACACTTTAGCACACGTTTATGCTCTTAGAGGACACTTTAACACGTTTATGCTCCTAGAGGACACTTTAGCACACGTTTATGCTCCTAGAGGACACTTTAACACGTTTATGCTCCTAGAGGACACTTTAACACACGTTTATGCTCCTAGAGGACACTTTAACACGTTTATGCTCCTAGAGGACACTTTAACACACGTTTATGTTCCTAGAGGACACTTTAACACGTTTATGCTCCTAGAGGACACTTTAGCACACGTTTATGCTCCTAGAGGACACTTTAACACACGTTTAGACTCCTAGAGGACACTAACACACGTTTATGCTCCTAGAGGACACTTTAACACACGTTTATGCTCCTAGAGGACACTTTAGCACACGTTTATGCTCCTAGAGGACACTTTAACACGTTTATGCTCCTAGAGGACACTTTAACACGTTTATGCTCCTAGAGGACACTTTAACACACGTTTAGACTCCTAGAGGACACTTTAACACACGTTTATGCTCCTAGAGGACACTTTAACACGTTTATGCTCCTAGAGGACACTTTAACACACGTTTATGCTCCTAGAGGACACTTTAGCACACGTTTATGCTCCTAGAGGACACTAACACACGTTTATGCTCCTAGAGGACACTTTAACACACGTTTAGACTCCTAGAGGACACTAACACACGTTTATGCTCCTAGAGGACACTTTAACACACGTTTATGCTCCTAGAGGACACTTTAACACACGTTTATGCTCCTAGAGGACACTTTAACACACGTTTATGCTCCTAGAGGACACTTTAACACGTTTATGCTCCTAGAGGACACTTTAACACACGTTTATGCTCCTAGAGGACACTTTAACACACGTTTAGACTCCTAGAGGACACTAACACACGTTTATGCTCCTAGAGGCCACTTTAACACACGTTTATGCTCCTAGAGGACACTTTAACACACGTTTATGCTCCTAGAGGACACTTTAACACACGTTTATGCTCCTAGAGGACACTTTAACACGTTTATGCTCCTAGAGGACACTTTAACACACGTTTATGCTCCTAGAGGACACTTTAGCACACGTTTATGCTCCTAGAGGACACTTTAACACACGTTTAGGCTCCTAGAGGACACTTTAACACGTTTATGCTCCTAGAGGACACTTTAACACACGTTTATGCTCCTAGAGGGCACTTTAGCACACGTTTATGCTCCTAGAGGACACTTTAGCACACGTTCAGGCTCCTAGAGGACACTTTAACACGTTTATGCTCCTAGAGGACACTTTAACACACGTTTATGCTCCTAGAGGACACTTTAACACGTTTATGCTCCTAGAGGACACTTTAACACATGTTTATGCTCCTAGAGGATACTTTAGCACACGTTTATGCTCCTAGAGGACACTTTAACACATGTTTATGCTCCTAGAGGGCACTTTAGCACACGTTTATGCTCCTAGAGGACACTTTAACACACGTTTATGCTCCTAGAGGACACTTTAGCACACGTTTATGCTCCTAGAGGACACTTTAACACACGTTTATGCTCCTAGAGGACACTTTAGCACATGTTTATGCTCCTAGAGGACACTTTAACACACGTTTATGCTCCTAGAGGACACTTTAACACACGTTTATGCTCCTAGAGGACACTTTAGCACGCGTTTATGCTCCTAGAGGACACTTTAACACACGTTTATGCTCCTAGAGGACACTTTAGCACACGTTTATGCTCCTAGAGGACACTTTAACACACGTTTAGGCTCCTAGAGGACACTTTAGCACACGTTTATGCTCCTAGAGGACACTTTAGCACACGTTTATGCTCCTAGAGGACACTTTAACACGTTTATGCTCCTAGAGGACACTTTAGCACACGTTTATGCTCCTAGAGGACACTTTAACACGTTTATGCTCCTAGAGGACACTTTAGCACACGTTTATGCTCTTAGAGGACACTTTAGCACACGTTTATGCTCCTAGAGGACACTTTAACACGTTTATGCTCCTAGAGGACACTTTAGCACACGTTTATGCTCCTAGAGGACACTTTAACACGTTTATGCTCCTAGAGGACACTTTAACACGTTTATGCTCCTAGAGGACACTTTAGCACACGTTTATGCTCCTAGAGGACACTTTAACACGTTTATGCTCCTAGAGGACACTTTAACACGTTTATGCTCCTAGAGGACACTTTAACACACGTTTATGCTCCTAGAGGACACTTTAACACACGTTTATGCTCCTAGAGGACACTTTAACACACGTTTAGACTCCTAGAGGACACTTTAGCACACGTTTATGCTCCTAGAGGACACTTTAGCACACGTTTATGCTCCTAGAGGACACTTTAACACACGTTTAGGCTCCTAGAGGACACTTTAACACACGTTTATGCTCCTAGAGGACACTTTAACACACGTTTATGCTCCTAGAGGACACTTTAACACACGTTTATGCTCCTAGAAGACACTTTAACACGTTTATGCTCCTAGAGGACACTTTAGCACACGTTTATGCTCCTAGAGGACACTTTAACACACGTTTAGACTCCTATAGGACACTAACACACGTTTATGCTCCTAGAGGACACTTTAGCACACGTTTATGCTCCTAGAGGACACTTTAACACGTTTATGCTCCTAGAGGACACTTTAACACGTTTATGCTCCTAGAGGAAACTTTAACACACGTTTAGACTCCTAGAGGACACTTTAGCACACGTTTATGCTCCTAGAGGACACTTTAACACGTTTATGCTCCTAGAGGACACTTTAGCACACGTTTATGCTCCTAGAGGACACTTTAACACACGTTTATGCTCCTAGAGGACACTTTAACACACGTTTATGCTCCTAGAGGACACTTTAACACACGTTTATGCTCCTAGAGGACACTTTAACACGTTTATGCTCCTAGAGGACACTTTAGCACACGTTTATGCTCCTAGAGGACACTTTAACACGTTTATGCTCCTAGAGGACACTTTAACACACGTTTATGCTCCTAGAGGACACTTTAACACGTTTATGCTCCTAGAGGACACTTTAACACGTTTATGCTCCTAGAGGACACTTTAACACACGTTTATGTTCCTAGAGGACACTTTAACACACGTTTATGCTCCTAGAGGACACTTTAGCACACGTTTATGCTCCTAGAGGACACTTTAACACGTTTATGCTCCTAGAGGACACTTTAACACACGTTTATGCTCCTAGAGGACACTTTAGCACACGTTTAGGCTCCTAGAGGACACTTTAACACGTTTATGCTCCTAGAGGACACTTTAACACACGTTTATGCTCCTAGAGGGCACTTTAGCACACGTTTATGCTCCTAGAGGACACTTTAACACACGTTTATGCTCCTAGAGGACACTTTAACACACGTTTATGCTCCTAGAGGACACTTTAGCACACGTTCAGGCTCCTAGAGGACACTTTAACACGTTTATGCTCCTAGAGGACACTTTAACACACGTTTATGCTCCTAGAGGACACTTTAACACATGTTTATGCTCCTAGAGGACACTTTAACACATGTTTATGCTCCTAGAGGGCACTTTAACACACGTTTATGCTCCTAGAGGATACTTTAACACGTTTATGCTCCTAGAGGACACTTTAACACATGTTTATGCTCCTAGAGGACACTTTAACACATGTTTATGCTCCTAGAGGGCACTTTAACACACGTTTATGCTCCTAGAGGACACTTTAGCACACGTTTATGCTCCTAGAGGACACTTTAACACACGTTTATGCTCCTAGAGGACACTTTAACACACGTTTATGCTCCTAGAGGACACTTTAGCACACGTTTATGCTCCTAGAGGACACTTTAACACACGTTTATGCTCCTAGAGGACACTTTAGCACACGTTTATGCTCCTAGAGGACACTTTAACACACGTTTATGCTCCTAGAGGACACTTTAGCACACGTTTATGCTCCTAGAGGACACTTTAACACACGTTTATGCTCCTAGAGGACACTTTAACACACGTTTATGCTCCTAGAGGACACTTTAGCACACGTTTATGCTCCTAGAGGACACTTTAACACACGTTTATGCTCCTAGAGGACACTTTAGCACACGTTTATGCACCTAGAGGACACTTTAACACACGTTTATGCTCCTAGAGGACACTTTAACACACGTTTATGCTCCTAGAGGACACTTTAACACACGTTTATGCTCCTAGAGGACACTTTAACACACGTTTAGGCTCCTAGAGGACACTTTAACACACGTTTATGCTCCTAGAGGACACTTTAGCACACGTTTATGCTCCTAGAGGACACTTTAACACACGTTTATGCTCCTAGAGGACACTTTAACACACGTTTATGCTCCTAGAGGACACTTTAACACACGTTTATGCTCCTAGAGGACACTTTAGCACACGTTTATGCTCCTAGAGGACACTTTAGCACACGTTTATGCTCCTAGAGGACACTTTAGCACACGTTTATGCTCCTAGAGGACACTTTAACACATGTTTATGCTGCTAGAGGACACTTTAGCACACGTTTATGCTCCTAGAGGACACTTTAGCACACGTTTATGCTCCTAGAGGACACTTTAACACACGTTTATGCTCCTAGAGGACACTTTAACACGTTTATGCTCCTAGAGGACACTTTAGCACACGTTTATGCTCTTAGAGGACACTTTAACACGTTTATGCTCCTAGAGGACACTTTAGCACACGTTTATGCTCCTAGAGGACACTTTAACACGTTTATGCTCCTAGAGGACACTTTAGCACACGTTTATGCTCCTAGAGGACACTTTAGCACACGTTTATGCTCTTAGAGGACACTTTAACACACGTTTATGCTCCTAGAGGACACTTTAACACGTTTATGCTCCTAGAGGACACTTTAACACACGTTTATGCTCCTAGAGGACACTTTAACACGTTTATGCTCCTAGAGGACACTTTAACACGTTTATGCTCCTAGAGGACACTTTAACACGTTTATGCTCCTAGAGGACACTTTAACACACATTTATGCTCCTAGAGGACACTTTAACACACGTTTAGTCTCCTAGAGGACACTTTAACACACGTTTATGCTCCTAGAGGACACTTTAACACACGTTTAGGCTCCTAGAGGACACTTTAGCACACGTTTATGCTCCTAGAGGACACTTTAACACACGTTTATGCTCCTAGAGGACACTTTAACACACGTTTAGTCTCCTAGAGGACACTTTAACACACGTTTATGCTCCTAGAGGACACTTTAACACACGTTTATGCTCCTAGAGGACACTTTAACACACGTTTATGCTCCTAGAGGACACTTTAGCACACGTTTATGCTCCTAGAGGACACTTTAACACGTTTATGCTCCTAGAGGACACTTTAACACGTTTATGCTCCTAGAGGACACTTTAACACACGTTTAGACTCCTAGAGGACACTTTAACACACGTTTATGCTCCTAGAGGACACTTTAACACGTTTATGCTCCTAGAGGACACTTTAACACACGTTTATGCTCCTAGAGGACACTTTAGCACACGTTTATGCTCCTAGAGGACACTAACACACGTTTATGCTCCTAGAGGACACTTTAACACACGTTTAGACTCCTAGAGGACACTAACACACGTTTATGCTCCTAGAGGACACTTTAACACACGTTTATGCTCCTAGAGGACACTTTAACACACGTTTATGCTCCTAGAGGACACTTTAACACACGTTTATGCTCCTAGAGGACACTTTAACACGTTTATGCTCCTAGAGGACACTTTAACACACGTTTATGCTCCTAGAGGACACTTTAACACACGTTTAGACTCCTAGAGGACACTAACACACGTTTATGCTCCTAGAGGCCACTTTAACACACGTTTATGCTCCTAGAGGACACTTTAACACACGTTTATGCTCCTAGAGGACACTTTAACACGTTTATGCTCCTAGAGGACACTTTAACACACGTTTATGCTCCTAGAGGACACTTTAGCACACGTTTATGCTCCTAGAGGACACTTTAACACACGTTTAGGCTCCTAGAGGACACTTTAACACGTTTATGCTCCTAGAGGACACTTTAACACACGTTTATGCTCCTAGAGGGCACTTTAGCACACGTTTATGCTCCTAGAGGACACTTTAGCACACGTTCAGGCTCCTAGAGGACACTTTAACACGTTTATGCTCCTAGAGGACACTTTAACACACGTTTATGCTCCTAGAGGACACTTTAACACGTTTATGCTCCTAGAGGACACTTTAACACATGTTTATGCTCCTAGAGGATACTTTAGCACACGTTTATGCTCCTAGAGGACACTTTAACACATGTTTATGCTCCTAGAGGGCACTTTAGCACACGTTTATGCTCCTAGAGGACACTTTAACACACGTTTATGCTCCTAGAGGACACTTTAGCACACGTTTATGCTCCTAGAGGACACTTTAACACACGTTTATGCTCCTAGAGGACACTTTAGCACATGTTTATGCTCCTAGAGGACACTTTAACACACGTTTATGCTCCTAGAGGACACTTTAACACACGTTTATGCTCCTAGAGGACACTTTAGCACGCGTTTATGCTCCTAGAGGACACTTTAACACACGTTTATGCTCCTAGAGGACACTTTAGCACACGTTTATGCTCCTAGAGGACACTTTAACACACGTTTAGGCTCCTAGAGGACACTTTAGCACACGTTTATGCTCCTAGAGGACACTTTAGCACACGTTTATGCTCCTAGAGGACACTTTAACACGTTTATGCTCCTAGAGGACACTTTAGCACACGTTTATGCTCCTAGAGGACACTTTAACACGTTTATGCTCCTAGAGGACACTTTAGCACACGTTTATGCTCTTAGAGGACACTTTAGCACACGTTTATGCTCCTAGAGGACACTTTAACACGTTTATGCTCCTAGAGGACACTTTAGCACACGTTTATGCTCCTAGAGGACACTTTAACACGTTTATGCTCCTAGAGGACACTTTAACACGTTTATGCTCCTAGAGGACACTTTAGCACACGTTTATGCTCCTAGAGGACACTTTAACACACGTTTAGACTCCTAGAGGACACTTTAGCACACGTTTATGCTCCTAGAGGACACTTTAGCACACGTTTATGCTCCTAGAGGACACTTTAACACACGTTTAGGCTCCTAGAGGACACTTTAACACACGTTTATGCTCCTAGAGGACACTTTAACACACGTTTATGCTCCTAGAGGACACTTTAACACACGTTTATGCTCCTAGAGGACACTTTAACACGTTTATGCTCCTAGAGGACACTTTAGCACACGTTTATGCTCCTAGAGGACACTTTAACACACGTTTAGACTCCTATAGGACACTAACACACGTTTATGCTCCTAGAGGACACTTTAGCACACGTTTATGCTCCTAGAGGACACTTTAACACGTTTATGCTCCTAGAGGACACTTTAACACGTTTATGCTCCTAGAGGAAACTTTAACACACGTTTAGACTCCTAGAGGACACTTTAGCACACGTTTATGCTCCTAGAGGACACTTTAACACGTTTATGCTCCTAGAGGACACTTTAACACGTTTATGCTCCTAGAGGACACTTTAGCACACGTTTATGCTCCTAGAGGACACTTTAACACACGTTTAGACTCCTAGAGGACACTTTAGCACACGTTTATGCTCCTAGAGGACACTTTAGCACACGTTTATGCTCCTAGAGGACACTTTAACACACGTTTAGGCTCCTAGAGGACACTTTAACACACGTTTATGCTCCTAGAGGACACTTTAACACACGTTTATGCTCCTAGAGGACACTTTAACACACGTTTATGCTCCTAGAGGACACTTTAACACGTTTATGCTCCTAGAGGACACTTTAGCACACGTTTATGCTCCTAGAGGACACTTTAACACACGTTTAGACTCCTATAGGACACTAACACACGTTTATGCTCCTAGAGGACACTTTAGCACACGTTTATGCTCCTAGAGGACACTTTAACACGTTTATGCTCCTAGAGGACACTTTAACACGTTTATGCTCCTAGAGGAAACTTTAACACACGTTTAGACTCCTAGAGGACACTTTAGCACACGTTTATGCTCCTAGAGGACACTTTAACACGTTTATGCTCCTAGAGGACACTTTAGCACACGTTTATGCTCCTAGAGGACACTTTAACACACGTTTATGCTCCTAGAGGACACTTTAACACACGTTTAGACTCCTAGAGGACACTAACACACGTTTATGCTCCTAGAGGACACTTTAACACACGTTTATGCTCCTAGAGGACACTTTAACACGTTTATGCTCCTAGAGGACACTTTAGCACACGTTTATGCTCCTAGAGGACACTTTAACACGTTTATGCTCCTAGAGGACACTTTAACACACGTTTATGCTCCTAGAGGACACTTTAACACGTTTATGCTCCTAGAGGACACTTTCACACGTTTATGCTCCTAGAGGACACTTTAACACACGTTTATGTTCCTAGAGGACACTTTAACACACGTTTATGCTCCTAGAGGACACTTTAGCACACGTTTATGCTCCTAGAGGACACTTTAACACGTTTATGCTCCTAGAGGACACTTTAACACACGTTTATGCTCCTAGAGGACACTTTAGCACACGTTTAGGCTCCTAGAGGACACTTTAACACGTTTATGCTCCTAGAGGACACTTTAACACACGTTTATGCTCCTAGAGGACACTTTAACACACGTTTATGCTCCTAGAGGACACTTTAACACACGTTTATGCTCCTAGAGGAGTCTTTAACACACGTTTATGCTCCTAGAGGACACTTTAGCACATGTTTATGCTCCTAGAGGACACTTTAACACACGTTTATGCTCCTAGAGGAGTCTTTAACACACGTTTATGCTCCTAGAGGACACTTTAACACACGTTTATGCTCCTAGAGGACACTTTAACACACGTTTATGCTCCTAGAGGACACTTTAGCACACGTTTATGCTCCTAGAGGACACTTTAACACACGTTTATGCTCCTAGAGGACACTTTAACACACGTTTATGCTCCTAGAGGACACTTTAGCACACGTTCAGGCTCCTAGAGGACACTTTAACACGTTTATGCTCCTAGAGGACACTTTAACACACGTTTATGCTCCTAGAGGACACTTTAACACATGTTTATGCTCCTAGAGGACACTTTAACACATGTTTATGCTCCTAGAGGGCACTTTAACACACGTTTATGCTCCTAGAGGATACTTTAACACGTTTATGCTCCTAGAGGACACTTTAACACATGTTTATGCTCCTAGAGGACACTTTAGCACACGTTTATGCTCCTAGAGGACACTTTAGCACACGTTTATGCTCCTAGAGGACACTTTAACACATGTTTATGCTCCTAGAGGGCACTTTAACACACGTTTATGCTCCTAGAGGACACTTTAGCACACGTTTATGCTCCTAGAGGACACTTTAACACACGTTTATGCTCCTAGAGGACACTTTAACACACGTTTATGCTCCTAGAGGACACTTTAGCACACGTTTATGCTCCTAGAGGACACTTTAACACACGTTTATGCTCCTAGAGGACACTTTAGCACACGTTTATGCTCCTAGAGGACACTTTAACACACGTTTATGCTCCTAGAGGACACTTTAGCACACGTTTATGCTCCTAGAGGACACTTTAACACACGTTTATGCTCCTAGAGGACACTTTAACACACGTTTATGCTCCTAGAGGACACTTTAGCACACGTTTATGCTCCTAGAGGACACTTTAACACACGTTTATGCTCCTAGAGGACACTTTAGCACACGTTTATGCACCTAGAGGACACTTTAACACACGTTTATGCTCCTAGAGGACACTTTAACACACGTTTATGCTCCTAGAGGACACTTTAACACACGTTTATGCTCCTAGAGGACACTTTAACACACGTTTAGGCTCCTAGAGGACACTTTAACACACGTTTATGCTCCTAGAGGACACTTTAGCACACGTTTATGCTCCTAGAGGACACTTTAACACACGTTTATGCTCCTAGAGGACACTTTAACACACGTTTATGCTCCTAGAGGACACTTTAACACACGTTTATGCTCCTAGAGGACACTTTAGCACACGTTTATGCTCCTAGAGGACACTTTAGCACACGTTTATGCTCCTAGAGGACACTTTAGCACACGTTTATGCTCCTAGAGGACACTTTAACACATGTTTATGCTGCTAGAGGACACTTTAGCACACGTTTATGCTCCTAGAGGACACTTTAGCACACGTTTATGCTCCTAGAGGACACTTTAACACACGTTTATGCTCCTAGAGGACACTTTAACACGTTTATGCTCCTAGAGGACACTTTAGCACACGTTTATGCTCTTAGAGGACACTTTAACACGTTTATGCTCCTAGAGGACACTTTAGCACACGTTTATGCTCCTAGAGGACACTTTAACACGTTTATGCTCCTAGAGGACACTTTAGCACACGTTTATGCTCCTAGAGGACACTTTAGCACACGTTTATGCTCTTAGAGGACACTTTAACACACGTTTATGCTCCTAGAGGACACTTTAACACGTTTATGCTCCTAGAGGACACTTTAACACACGTTTATGCTCCTAGAGGACACTTTAACACGTTTATGCTCCTAGAGGACACTTTAACACGTTTATGCTCCTAGAGGACACTTTAACACGTTTATGCTCCTAGAGGACACTTTAACACACATTTATGCTCCTAGAGGACACTTTAACACACGTTTAGTCTCCTAGAGGACACTTTAACACACGTTTATGCTCCTAGAGGACACTTTAACACACGTTTAGGCTCCTAGAGGACACTTTAGCACACGTTTATGCTCCTAGAGGACACTTTAACACACGTTTATGCTCCTAGAGGACACTTTAACACACGTTTAGTCTCCTAGAGGACACTTTAACACACGTTTATGCTCCTAGAGGACACTTTAACACACGTTTATGCTCCTAGAGGACACTTTAACACACGTTTATGCTCCTAGAGGACACTTTAGCACACGTTTATGCTCCTAGAGGACACTTTAACACACGTTTATGCTCCTAGAGGACACTTTAGCTCACGTTTATGCTCCTAGAGGACACTTTAGCTCACGTTTATGCTCCTAGAGGACACTTTAACACACGTTTATGTTCCTAGAGGACACTTTAGCACACGTTTATGCTCCTAGAGGACACTTTAACACACGTTTATGCTCCAAGAGGACACTTTAACACACGTTTATGCTCCTAGAGGACACTTTAACACACGTTTATGCTCCTAGAGGACACTTTAACACACGTTTATGCTCCTAGAGGACACTTTAACACACGTTTATGCTCCTAGAGGACACTTTAGCACACGTTTATGCTCCTAGAGGACACTTTAGCACACGTTTATGCTCCTAGAGGACACTTTAACACACGTTTATGCTCCTAGAGGACACTTTAACACACGTTTATGCTCCTAGAGAACACTTTAACACACGTTTATGCTCCTAGAGGACACTTTAACACACGTTTATGCTCCTAGAGGACACTTTAACACACGTTTATGCTCCTAGAGGACACTTTAGCACACGTTGATGCTCCTAGAGGACACTTTAACACACGTTTATGCTCCTAGAGGACACTTTAGCACACGTTTATGCTCCTAGAGGACACTTTAACACACGTTTATGCTCCTAGAGGACACTTTAACACACGTTTAGGCTCCTAGAGGACACTTTAGCACACGTTTATGCTCCTAGAGGACACTTTAACACACGTTTATGCTCCTAGAGGACACTTTAACACACGTTTAGTCTCCTAGAGGACACTTTAACACACGTTTATGCTCCTAGAGGACACTTTAACACACGTTTATGCTCCTAGAGGACACTTTAACACACGTTTATGCTCCTAGAGGACACTTTAGCACACGTTTATGCTCCTAGAGGACACTTTAACACACGTTTATGCTCCTAGAGGACACTTTAACACACGTTTATGCTCCTAGAGGACACTTTAACACACGTTTATACTCCTAGAGGACACTTTAACACACGTTTATGCTCCTAGAGGACACTTTAACACACGTTTATGCTCCTAGAGAACACTTTAACACACGTTTATGCTCCTAGAGGACACTTTAACACACGTTTATGCTCCTAGAGGACACTAACACACGTTTATGCTCCTAGAGGACACTTTAGCACACGTTTATGCTCCTAGAGGACACTTTAACACACGTTTATGCTCCTAGAGGACACTTTAACACACGTTTATGCTCCTAGAGGACACTTTAGCACACGTTTATGCTCCTAGAGGACACTTTAGCACACGTTTATGCTCCTAGAGGACACTTAAACACACGTTTATGCTCCTAGAGGACACTTTAACACACGTTTATGCTCCTAGAGGACACTTTAACACACGTTTATGCTCCTAGAGGACACTTTAACACACGTTTATGCTCCTAGAGGACACTTTAACACACGTTTATGCTCCTAGAGGACACTTTAGCACACGTTTAGGCTCCTAGAGGACACTTTAACACACGTTTATGCTCCTAGAGGACACTTTAACACACGTTTATGCTCCTAGAGGACACTTTAACACACGTTTATGCTCCTAGAGGACACTTTAACACACGTTTATGCTCCTAGAGGACACTTTAACACACGTTTATGCTCCTAGAGGACACTTTAACACACGTTTATGCTCCTAGAGGACACTTTAACACACGTTTATGCTCCTAGAGGACACTTTAGCACACGTTTAGGCTCCTAGAGGACACTTTAACACACGTTTATGCTCCTAGAGGACACTTTAGCACACGTTTAGGCTCCTAGAGGACACTTTAGCACACGTTTATGCTCCTAGAGGACACTTTAACACACGTTTATGCTCCTAGAGGACACTTTAACACACGTTTATACTCCTAGAGGACACTTTAACACACGTTTATGCTCCTAGAGGACACTTTAGCACACGTTTATGCTCCTAGAGGACACTTTAACACACGTTTATGCTCCTAGAGGACACTTTAACACACGTTTATGCTCCTAGAGGACACTTTAACACACGTTTATGCTCCTAGAGGACACTTTAGCACACGTTTATGCTCCTAGAGGACACTTTAACACACGTTTATGCTCCTAGAGGACACTTTAACACACGTTTATGCTCCTAGAGGACACTTTAACACACGTTTATGCTCCTAGAGGACACTTTAACACACGTTTATGCTCCTAGAGGACACTTTAACACACGTTTATGCTCCTAGAGGACACTTTAACACACGTTTATGCTCCTAGAGGACACTTTAGCACACGTTTATGCTCCTAGAGGACACTTTAACACACGTTTATGCTCCTAGAGGACACTTTAACACACGTTTATGCTCCTAGAGGACACTTTAGCACACGTTTATGCTCCTAGAGGACACTTTAGCACACGTTTATGCTCCTAGAGGACACTTAAACACACGTTTATGCTCCTAGAGGACACTTTAACACACGTTTATGCTCCTAGAGGACACTTTAACACACGTTTATGCTCCTAGAGGACACTTTAACACACGTTTATGCTCCTAGAGGACACTTTAGCACACGTTTATGCTCCTAGAGGACACTTTAGCACACGTTTATGCTCCTAGAGGACACTTTAACACACGTTTATGCTCCTAGAGGACACTTTAACACACGTTTATGCTCCTAGAGGACACTTTAACACACGTTTATGCTCCTAGAGGACACTTTAACACACGTTTATGCTCCTAGAGAACACTTTAACACACGTTTATGCTCCTAGAGGACACTTTAACACACGTTTATGCTCCTAGAGGAC
>NW_028154863.1:32500-47500 GCF_963691815.1 Echiichthys vipera | reverse complement strand
GCTGGCGTCGGGACAGGGGCCCGTGGACGACATCGCCCGCTCGTATCCTTGACGACGGCAGCAGCAGCAGCCGCTGAGGCTCATGGGTAATGTAGTGTTGTAGAGTCTTAACGTGGCCCTCAGCTTAGGGTTCCGGAAGGTTCTGACCCTGGAGCAGATCCAGGATCAGCACCCGGACCTGGACATGGTGGACCACAGCCGCACCCCCAGACCCCCCGTGAGTGACCGTTAAATGGGACTGCTAAATGTGACCGTTACTTGTTACCTGTGACTGTTACCTGTGAGTGACCGTTAGTTGTGTCTGCTAAATGTGACCGTTAATCGTTACCTTTGACCGTTACTTGTGACTGCTAAATGTGACCGTTACCTGTTACCTGTGACCGTTACCTGTGACTGTTAATTGTGTCCGTTATATGTCACTGTTAAATGTGACTGTTAAATGTGACTGTTACTTGTGACCGTTACTTGTGACTGTTAAATGTGACTGTTGATTGTGACCGTTACCTGTGACTGTTAATTGTGTCCGTTACATGTGACTGTTAAATGTAACTGTTAATTGTGTCCGTTATGTCACTGTTAAATGTGACTGTTGAATGTGACCGTTACCTGTGACTGTTAAATGTGACTGTTAATTGTGTCCGTTATATGTCACTGTTAAATGTGACTGTTGAATGTGACCGTTACCTGTGACCGTTACTTGTGACTTGTGACTGTTACATGTGACTGTTAATTGTGTCCGTTACCTGTGACTGTTAAATGTGACTGCTGAATGTGACCGTTACCTGTGACTGTTAAATGTGACTGTTAATTGTGTCCGTTATATGTCACTGTTAAATGTGACTGTTGAATGTGACCGTTACCTGTGACTGTTAAATGTGACTGTTAATTGTGTCCGTTATATGTCACTGTTAAATGTGACTGTTGAATGTGACCGTTACCTGTGACCGTTACTTGTGACTTGTGACTGTTACATGTGACTGTTAATTGTGTCCGTTACCTGTGACTGTTAAATGTGACTGTTGAATGTGTCCGTTACCTGTGACTGTTAAATGTGACTGTTACTCGTGACCGTTACTTGTGACTTGTGACTGCTACTTGTGACCGTTAGTTGTGACCGTTAAATGTGACCGTTAATTGTGACTGTTACTCGTGACCGTTACTTGTGACTGTTACTTGTGACCGTTAAATGTGACCGTTACCGGTGACTGTTAAATGTGTCCGTTACCTGTGACTGTTAAATGTGACTGTTGAATGTGTCCGTTACCTGTGACTGTTGAATGTGACTGTTAATTGTGTCCGTTATATGTCACTGTTAAATGTGACTGTTGAATGTGACCGTTACCTGTGACTGTTAAATGTGACTGTTACTCGTGACCGTTAAATGTGACCGTTACCGGTGACTGTTAAATGTGTCCGTTACCTGTGACTGTTAAATGTGACTGTTGAATGTGACCTTTACCTGTGACTGTTAAATGAGACCGTTACCTGTGACTGTTAAATGTGACCCTTACCTGTGACCGTTACCTGTGACTGTTACCGGTGACTGTTAAATGAGACTGTTAAATGTGACCCTTACCTGTGACCGTTACCTGTGACTGTTACATGTGACCGTTACTTTTGACCGTTACTTGTGACTGTTAGTTGTGACCGTTACCTGTGACCGTTACTTGTGACCGTTACTTGTGACCGTTAGTTGTGACCGTTACCTGTGACCGTTACCTGTGACCGTTACTTGTGACCGTTACTTGTGACCGTTAGTTGTGACCGTTACCTGTGACCGTTACCTGTGACCGTTACATGTGACCGTTTCTTGCGACCGTTTCTTGCGACCGTTACTTGCGACTGTTACTTGTTACTTGTGACCGTTACTTGTTACCTGTGACCGTTACTTGCGACCGTTACTTGTTACTTGCGACCGTTACTTTTCACTTATGACCGTTACTTGCGACCGTTACTTGCGACCGTTACTTTTTACTTATGACCGTTACTTGCGACCGTTACTTGTGACCGTTACTTGTTTCTTGTGACCGTTACTTGTTTCTTGTGACCGTTACTTGTTTCTTGTGACCGTTACTTGTTACTTGCGACCGTTACTTGTGACCCTTACCTGTGACCGTTACATGTGACCGTTACTTGTGACCGTTACTTGTGACCGTTACTTGTGACCGTTACTTGCGACCGTTACTTGTGACCCTTACCTGTGACCGTTACATGTGACCGTTACTTGTGACCGTTACTTGTGACCGTTACTTGTGAGCCTTACTTGTGACCGTTACTTGTGACCGTTACTTGTGACCGTTACCTGTTCTCCAGTCGTCCCCGTCGCCGACTCTCCCGAAAATCCAAGGTAACTTTTTCCGACAATGACCGTTTATTTATTTTTGTTGTTGTTTTTTACCGTTTCCTGTTTTCAAAACCTACTTCCTGTCCCGCCCCCCTCCCCGTTGCCGTAGCGATCGTCCTCTTCGGCGAGCCAATCAGGTGGGAGAGCAGCCTGCAGCTGCTGGTGGACGTGTTGCTAACGGACGGGCGCCCCGGCGCCGCGTACCGGCCCGCGGCGCCGGCGCCCCAGCTGCCGGTGCTCGCCTGCAACGTGGACCTGACGTGGATGGCCGCCGCCCCGTCGCCACGGTAACCGCCGCCGCCGCCGCCGGAACCGCAGGCGATGGCGATGGCGGTTACCGTGGTGACGCCCGCCATTGTGTCGCCGCAGGTTCGGTCACGGCGTGTTCCTGCTGTGTCTGGAGGCGGCGTACAGGAAGTTGACGGGGCGCGAGCTGCGCTACGAGGCGCTGCTGGGGAAACCCGGCGTGCTCACGTACCGCTACGCCGAGCGCGTGCTGACGCGGCAGAACCGCGGACGCCGGGTGTCCACCATCTACGCCATCGGGTAACCAAAGCGTCCACAACACCAAAGCGTCCACAACACCGTCTAAACCAAACCGTCCATAACACCAAACCGTCCATAACACCAAACCGTCCATAACACCGTCCACACCAAACCGTCCATAACACCAAACCGTCCATAACACCAAACCGTCCATAACACCGTCCACACCAAACCGTCCATAACACCAAACCGTCCATAACACCAAACCGTCCATAACACCGTCCACACCAAACCGTCCATAACACCGTCCACACCAAACCGTCCATAACACCAAACCGTCCATAACACCAAACCGTCCATTACACCAAACCGTCCATAACACCAAACCGTCCATAACACCAAACCGTCCATAACACCGTCCACACCAAACCGTCCATAACACCAAACCGTCCATAACACCAAACCGTCCATAACACCGTCCACACCAAACCGTCCATAACACCAAACCGTCCATAACACCAAACCGTCCATAACACCAAACCGTCCATAACACCGTCCATAACACCAAACCATCCATAACACCAAACCGTCCATAACACCGTCCACACCAAACCGTCCATAACACCAAACCGTCCATAACACCGTCCACACCAAACCGTCCATAACACCAAACCGTCCATAACACCAAACCGTCCATAACACCGTCCACACCAAACCGTCCATAACACCGTCCACACCAAACCGTCCATAACACCGTCCACACCAAACCGTCCATAACACCAAACCGTCCATAACACCGTCCACACCAAACCGTCCATAACACCAAACCGTCCATAACACCAAACCGTCCATAACACCGTCCACACCAAACCGTCCATAACACCAAACCGTCCATAACACCGTCCACACCAAACCGTCCATAACACCGTCCATAACACCAAACCGTCCATAACACCAAACCGTCCATAACACCAAACCGTCCATAACACCAAACCGTCCATAACACCGTCCACACCAAACCGTCCATAACACCAAACCGTCCACAACACCAAACCGTCCATAACACCAAACCGTCCATAACACCAAACCGTCCACAACACCAAACCGTCCATAACACCGTCCACACCAAACCGTCCATAACACCAAACCGTCCATAACACCGTCCACACCAAACCGTCCATAACACCAAACCGTCCACAACACCAGAGCGTCCATAACACCAGAGCGTCCATAACACCAAACCGTCCATAACACCAAACCGTCCATAACACCAAACCGTCCATAACACCAAACCGTCCATAACACCAAACCGTCCACAACACCAAACCGTCCATAACACCGTCCACACCAAACCGTCCATAACACCAAACCGTCCATAACACCATTCACACCAAACCGTCCATAACACCAAACCGTCCACAACACCGTCCACACCAAACCGTCCACAACACCAAACCGTCCATAACACCAAACCGTCCACAACACCGTCCACACCAAACCGTCCATAACACCAAACTGTCCATAACACCAAACCGTCCATAACACCATCCAAACCAAACCGTCCACACCAAACCGTCCATAACACCAAACCGTCCATAACACCATCCAAACCAAACCGTCCATAACACCAAACCGTCCATAACACCAAACCGTCCATAACACCATCCACACCAAACCGTCCATAACACCAAACTGTCCATAACACCAAACCGTCCATAACACCATCCACACCAAACCGTCCATAACACCGTCCATAACACCAAACCGTCCATAACACCGTCCACACCAAACCGTCCATAACACCAAACCGTCCATAACACCGTCCACACCAAACCGTCCATAACACCAAACCGTCCATAACACCAAACCGTCCATAACACCAAACCGTCCATAACACCGTCTAAACCAAACCGTCCATAACACCAAACCGTCCATAACACCAAACCGTCCATAACACCGTCCACACCAAACCGTCCATAACACCAAACCGTCCATAACACCAAACCGTCCATAACACCAAACTGTCCATAACACCAAACCGTCCACACCAAACCGTCCATAACACCAAACCGTCCATAACACCAAACCGTCCATAACACCAAACCGTCCACACCAAACCGTCCATAACACCAAACCGTCCACACCAAACTGTCCATAACACCAAACCGTCCATAACACCAAACCGTCCATAACACCGTCCACACCAAACCGTCCATAACACCAAACCGTCCATAACACCAAACCGTCCATAACACCGTCCACACCAAACCGTCCATAACACCGTCCACACCAAACCGTCCATAACACCAAACCGTCCATAACACCGTCCACACCAAACCGTCCATAACACCAAACCGTCCATAACACCAAACCGTCCATAACACCGTCCACACCAAACCGTCCATAACACCATCCACACCAAACCGTCCATAACACCGTCCACACCAAACCGTCCATAACACCAAACCGTCCATAACACCAAACCGTCCATAACACCGTCCATAACACCAAACCGTCCACACCAAACCGTCCATAACACCAAACCGTCCATAACACCGTCCATAACACCAAACCGTCCATAACACCGTCCACACCAAACCGTCCACACCAAACCGTCCATAACACCGTCCACACCAAACCGTCCATAACACCAAACCGTCCATAACACCGTCCACACCAAACCGTCCATAACACCGTCCACACCAAACCGTCCATAACACCGTCTAAACCAAACCGTCCATAACACCAAACCGTCCATAACACCGGAGCGTCCATAACACCAAACCGTCCATAACACCAAACCGTCCATAACACCGTCCACACCAAACCCTCCATAACACCAAACCGTCCATAACACCAAACCGTCCATAACACCGTCCACACCAAACCGTCCATAACACCAAAGCGTCCATAACACCAAACCGTCCATAACACCGTCCACACCAAACCGTCCATAACACCAAACCGTCCATAACACCGTCCACACCAAACCGTCCATAACACCGTCCACACCAAACCGTCCATAACACCAAACCGTCCATAACACCAAACCGTCCACAACACCGTCCACATCAAACCGTCCATAACACCGTCCACACCAAACCGTCCATAACACCGTCCATAACACCAAACCGTCCATAACACCAAACCGTCCATAACACCGTCCACACCAAACCGTCCATAACACCAAACCGTCCATAACACCAAACCGTCCATAACACCAAACTGTCCATAACACCAAAACGTCCATAACACCAAACCGTCCATAACACCAAACCGTCCATAACACCAAACCGTCCATAACACCAAACCGTCCACACCAAACCGTCCATAACACCAAACCGTCCATAACACCAAACCATCCACACCAAACCGTCCATAACACCAAACCGTCCATAACACCAAACCGTCCACAACACCGTCTAAACCAAACCGTCCATAACACCGTCCACACCAAACCGTCCATAACACCAAACCGTCCATAACACCGTCCACACCAAACCGTCCATAACACCAAACCGTCCATAACACCAAACCGTCCATAACACCAAACCGTCCATAACACCAAACCGTCCACAACACCAAACCGTCCATAACACCAAACCGTCCATAACACCAAACCGTCCTTAACACCAAACCGTCCATAACACCGTCCACACCAAACCGTCCATAACACCAAACTGTCCATAACACCAAACCGTCCATAACACCGTCCACACCAAACCGTCCATAACACCAAACCGTCCATAACACCAAACCGTCCATAACACCGTCCATAACACCAAACCGTCCATAACACCAAACCGTCCATAACACCTTCCATACCAAACCGTCCATAACACCGTCCACACCAAACCGTCCATAACACCAAACCGTCCATAACACCATCCACACCAAACCGTCCATAACACCAAACCGTCCATAACACCATCCACACCAAACCGTCCATAACACCCTCTACCCCTTGTCCCCGTTGCCTAGCGACAACCCGACGACGGACATCTACGGCGCCAACCTGTACAACCGTTACCTGGGGGAGCAGCACGCCGCCGTCACCGCGGCGACCAACGGCGAGCCGGTCGCCCGGGGAACGGGGGGTCAGGAGGAGGAGTCTGCGGCCGCCCGGTGCCGCTCCATCCTGGTGAGTTCCCCGGTTCGATCACCGTTAACCGTCACCGTGAACGTAACCATGCTGACACTGAGGGGGCGTGTCCGCAGGTGTGCACCGGCGTCTACAGCCCCGGAGCGCCGGACGCGGCGGCGGCGTTCCACGGTCACAGGGACCTGCAGCCGGAGCCGCACCTGGTGACGCCGGACCACGTGGTGGAGGACGTGGAGGCGGCGGTGGACCTGATGCTGCAGCAGGAGGGACTCTGATCCTGGATCAGGTCTCAGGGGCAGCAGCTCCAGCCTCTGATCCTGGATCAGGTCTCAGGGGCAGCAGCTCCAGCCTCTGATCCTGGATCAGGTCTCAGGGGCAGCAGCTCCAGCCTCTGATCCTGGATCAGGTCTCAGGGGCAGCAGCTCCAGCCTCTGATCCAGGATCAGCAGCTCCAGCCTCTGATCCTGGATCAGCTCATTCAATAAAATCATGTTTTATTCCAAAAAAAATCGTGTTTTTCTGTTTATTTTCTTATTTTTATTCACTTTAATGAATTATTTTTCATAGTTTTATTTTTTATTTTTATACTTTAATTCATTACGAATTTTTATACTTGAATGTGTAATTTTTATACTTGGATTAAATATTATTTATTTAATTTCTAAACATTATTTTAGTCGCATTTAAGTATGTGAGGTCAGAGTTGACCTGCTCAAAATGGCGGCGCCAACTTGGACGTCCCGGAAACAGGAAGCGGGACGAACACCGCGCCTGCGCAGTGGCTCTCCCCGCGTCCCCGTAAAGATGTCTGAGCAGGCGGGGAGGGAGCGGAGCGGAGCACCCGAAACAAGCGCACCGAAGCCCGCGACTCTCCGCACTTTCACCGACCAAGGTAAGGGCGGCCGGCCCCGCGGAGCCCCTCCGACGGCACCGACGCGCGGCGGAACCTCTCCGCCTCCTAGTGAGCCGGACTCTGGGCGCGCAGGTCGCCGCGGAGCTCCGTAGTGAAGAGCGGAGCGCGGAGCTCTGTGGCAGGGGCGTGTCCGCCATCTTGTCTGCTGAGAAGTGGCGCGTAAACAGCAGCTGTCGCTCACAGAGGAGGGGGAGGGGGGAGGGGGGGTGTGCTCAAAATGGCCGTCAACGGCGGGAGGGAGGCTCGGTGCTCGGTGCTCTCCACACCGGGGGTCGGCCCCGGTGTGGACCGACTCCCGGGAGCCGCCGTGTCCGTGTGTCGAGCCGCAGCTTAGTGCCGTCCTCCCCCCTCCTCCCCCCTTCACTCCCCCCTCCCCCCTCCTCCTCCGTGTATGTGTTGCGCATGCGCGGAACTGCGTGTGAGGAAGAAAGCAAAACAATAACAATAATAATAACAAACACTGTTGCTACGGTAACGTTGCTACAGTCACACGCCGTCCGTTGCTACAGTAACGTTGCTACAGTAACGTTGCTACGGTAACACGCCGTCTGTTGCTACAGTAACACGTCTGTTGCTACAGTAACGTTGCTACAGTCACACGCCGTCCGTTGCTACAGTAACGTTGCTACAGTCACACGCCGTCCGTTGCTACAGTAACACGCCGTCTGTTGCTACAGTAACGTTGCTACAGTAACACGCCGTCTGTTGCTACAGTAACACGCCGTCTGTTGCTACAGTAACGTTGCTACAGTAACACGCCATCTGTTGCTACAGTAACACGCCGTCTGTTGCTACAGTGACGTTGCTACAGTAACACGCCGTCTGTTGCTACAGTAACGTTGCTACAGTAACGTTGCTACAGTAACGTTGCTACAGTAACACGCCGTCTGTTGCTACAGTAACGTTGCAACAGTAACGTTGCTACAGTAACACGCCGTCCGTTGCTACAGTAACGTTGCTACAGTAACACGCCGTCTGTTGCTACAGTAACACGCCGTCCGTTGCTACAGTAACGTTGCTACAGTAACGTTGCTACAGTAACGTTGCTACAGTAACACGCCGTCTGTTGCTACAGTAACACGCCGTCTGTTGCTACAGTAACGTTGCTACAGTAACACGCCGTCTGTTGCTACAGTAACGTTGCTACAGTAACGTTGCTACAGTAACGTTGCTACAGTAACACGCCGTCTGTTGCTACAGTAACGTTGCTACAGTAACGTTGCTACAGTAACGTTGCTACAGTAACACGCCGTCTGTTGCTACAGTAACACGCCGTCCGTTGCTACAGTAACGTTGCTACAGTAACACGCCGTCTGTTGCTACAGTAACACGCCGTCTGTTGCTACAGTAACACGCCGTCTGTTGCTCCAGTAACGTTGCTCCAGTAACGTTGCTACAGTAACGTTGCTACAGTAACACGCCGTCTGTTGCTACAGTAACACGCCGTCCGTTGCTACAGTAACGTTGCTACAGTAACACGCCGTCTGTTGCTACAGTAACACGCCGTCTGTTGCTACAGTAACGTTGCTACAGTAACACGCCGTCTGTTGCTACAGTAACGTTGCTACAGTAACACGCCGTCCGTTGCTACAGTAACGTTGCTACAGTAACACGCCGCCTGTTGCTACAGTAACGTTACTACAGTAACACGCCGTCTGTCGCTACGGTCACACGCCGTCTGTTGCTACAGTAACGTTGTTACAGTGACACGCCGTCTGTTGCTACAGTAACGTTGTTACAGTAACACGCCGTCTGTTGCTACAGTAACACGCCGTCTGTTGCTACAGTAGCACGCCGTCTGTTGCTACAGTAACGTTACTACAGTAACGTTGCTACAGTAACACGTCTGTTGCTACAGTAACGTTGCTACAGTAACACGCCGTCCGTTGCTACAGTAACATTGCTACAGTCTCACGCCGTCTGTTGCTACAGTGACAGGCCGTCTGTCGCTACAGTAACGTTGTTACAGTAACACGCCGTCTGTTGCTACAGTAACACGCCGTCTGTTGCTACAGTAACACGCCGTCCGTTGCTACAGTAACGTTGCTACAGTAACACGCCGTCTGTTGCTACAGTAACACGGCGTCTGTTGCTACAGTAACACGCCGTCTGTTGCTACAGTCACACGCCGTCTGTTGCTACAGTAACGTTGCTACAGTAACACGCCGTCTGTTGCTACAGTAACACGCCGTCTGTTGCTACAGAAACGTTGCTACAGTAACGTTGCTACAGTAACACGCCGTCTGTCGCTACAGTAACACGCCGTCTGTCGCTACGGTAACGTTGCTACAGTAACACGCCGTCTGTCGCTACAGTAACACGCCGTCTGTCGCTACAGTCGCACGCCGTCTGTCGCTACGGTAACACGCCGTCTGTCGCTACAGTCACACGCCGTCTGTCGCTACGGTAACACGCCGTCTGTCGCTACAGTAACACGCCGTCTGTCGCTACAGTAACACGCCGTCTGTCGCTACAGTCGCACGCCGTCTGTCGCTACGGTAACACGCCGTCTGTTGCTACAGTAACACGCCGTCTGTGGCTACAGTAACACGCCGTCTGTTGCTACAGTAACACGCCGTCTGTGGCTACAGTAACACGCCGTCTGTGGCTACAGTAACACGCCGTCTGTCGCTACAGTCACACGCCGTCTGTCGCTACAGTAACACGCCGTCTGTCGCTACAGTCACACGCCGTCTGTGGCTACAGTCACACGCCGCCTGTCGCTACGGTAACGCCGCCACAGTCGCACGCTTTATTTTGAAAGTCCAACTTCCTGTGTGCGGCAGGTCCATGTCCTGCTGACGAGCGGCTGAGATGTCCAATGACAGCCAGGCACCGGGGAAGGGGGAGGCGGCCATGATGCCCTCGCCCTCAGGCTCCGCCTCCTCGCAGGCACCGCCCCTTTCTCCGTCCACCCCCCCCTCCAAGCCCCCGGAGCTCCCAGGTACCTGTCTGTCTGACTCTGCCTGTCTGTCTGTCTGACTCTACCTGTCTGTCTGTCTGTCTGACTCTACCTGTCTGTCTGTCTGACTCTACCTGTCTGTCTGTCTGTCTGACTGTACCTGTCTGTCTGTCTGATTCTACCTGTCTGTCTGTCTGACTCTACCTGTCTGTCTGACTGACTCTGCCTGTCTGTCTGACTGACTCTGTCTGTCTGTCTGACTCTACCTGTCTGTCTGACTCTACCTGTCTGTCTGTCTGACTCTACCTGTCTGTCTGTCTGTCTGACTGTACCTGTCTGTCTGTCTGATTCTACCTGTCTGTCTGTCTGACTCTACCTGTCTGTCTGACTCTGCCTGTCTGTCTGTCTGACTCTACCTGTCTGTCTGTCTGACTCTACCTGTCTGTCTGTCTGTCTCTACCTGTCTGTCTGACTCTACCTGTCTGTCTGACTCTACCTGTCTGTCTGTCTGACTCTACCTGTCTGTCTGACTCTACCTGTCTGTCTGTCTGTCTGACTCTACCTGTCTGTCTGTCTGACTCTACCTGTCTGTCTGACTCTACCTGTCTGTCTGTCTGTCTGACTCTACCTGTCTGTCTGTCTGACTCTACCTGTCTGTCTGACTCTACCTGCCTGTCTGTCTGACTCTACCTGTCTGTCTGTCTGACTCTACCTGTCTGTCTGTCTGACTCTACCTGTCTGTCTGACTGACTCTACCCGTCTGTCTGACTCTACCTGTCTGTCTGTCTGTCTGACTCTACCTGTCTGTCTGTCTGACTCTACCTGTCTGTCTGACTCTACCTGTCTGTCTGTCTGTCTGACTCTACCTGTCTGTCTGACTGACTCTACCTGTCTGTCTGACTCTACCTGTCTGTCTGACTCTACCTGTCTGTCTGACTCTACCTGTCTGTCTGTCTGACTCTACCTGACTGACTGTCTGACTCTACCTGTCTGTCTGTCTGTCTGACTCTACCTGTCTGCCTGTCTGTCTGACTCTACCTGTCTGTCTGACTCTACCTGTCTGTCTGTCTGACTGTACCTGTCTGTCTGACTCTACCTGTCTGTCTGACTCTACCTGTCTGTCTGTCTGACTGTCTGTCTGTCTGTCTGTCTGACTCTACCTGTCTGTCTGACTGACTCTACCTGTCTGTCTGTCTGTCTGACTCTACCTGTATGTCTGTCTGTCTGACTCACCTGTCTGTCTGACTGACTCTACCTGTCTGTCTGTCTGACTCTACCTGTCTGTCTGTCTGACTCTACCTGTCTGTCTGTCTGACTCTGCCTGTCTGTCTGTCTGACTCTGCCTGTCTGTCTGACTGACTCTACCTGTCTGTCTGTCTGACTCTGCCTGTCTGTCTGACTGACTCTACCTGTCTGTCTGACTCTACCCCGTCTCTCCCTCTCCCTCTCTCACCCTCCTCTCTCTCACCCTCCTCTCTCTCACCCGTCCCTCTCTCACCCTCCTCTCTCTCACCCTCCTCCCTCTCACCCGTCTCTCTCTCTCACCCTCCTCCCTCTCTCACCCTCCTCTCTCTCTCACCCGTCTCTCTCTCTCACCCTCCTCCCTCTCTCACCCTCCTCTCTCTCTCACCCGTCTCTCTCTCACCCGTCTCTCTCTCACCCGTCTCTCCCTCTCTCTCACCCGTCTCTCCCTCTCTCTCACCCTCCTCCCTCTCACCCTCCTCTCTCTCACCCTCCTCCCTCTCTCTCCCTCTCTCCCCCTCCTCCCTCTCACCCGTCTCACTCTCACCCTCCTCCCTCTCTCACCCTCCTCTCTCTCTCACCCGTCTCTCTCTCTCACCCGTCTCTCTCTCACCCGTCTCCCTCTCACCCTCCTCTCTCTCACCCTCCTCTCTCTCTCACCCTCCTCCCTCTCACCCTCCTCTCTCTCACCCTCCTCTCCCTCTCACCCTCCTCCCTCTCTCACCCGTCTCCCTCTCTCACCCTCCTCCCTCTCACCCGTCTCTCCCTCTCTCACCCGTCTCTCTCTCACCCGTCTCTCTCTCACCCTCCTCCCTCTCCCCTGTCTCCCTCTCTCTCTCTCCCTCTCCCCCGTCTCTACCTCTCTCTCTCCCTCTCACCCGTCTCTCTCCCCCCCTCACCCGTCTCTCTCTCCCCGTCTCCCCCCCTCTCAGATGAGCTGGTCCAGGCGGGCTGGTCCAAGTGCTGGTCCCGGCGGGAGAACCGCCCGTACTACTTCAACCGCTTCACCAATCAGAGCCTGTGGGAGGTCCCGGTGCTGGGTCAGCATGATGTCATCGTGAGTGATGTCACTGCGGGGGGGGGGGGGCGTGCACGTGCGGGGGACGCCGGCGTGCGCCTCCGCCAGGAAGCTAACCACCGCTGTCTGTCTGTCTGTCCGCAGTCCGACCCCTTAGGCCTGAACGCCGCGCCGGCGGAGGGCGCCGCCCCGGCCGACGGCGCGGCCGCCGGAGACGGCAACCTCGGCAACGGCCAGAGGAAGAGGCGGAGCTCCGAGGAGCAGGGGGCGGGGCCTAACAGCTTCAAGCGCGCCAAGGTACGAAACCCGGCAACCGCCTCGTTTACGAAAGCGCCTCAGGGAACTCACGTGACCCTTGTTTTCCAGGTGGAGCCCACCACGCCCATCTCCCCCAGCACGCCGGGCGCCAAGCCCTGGAGCGCCGCCCCCGAGGACAAACCGGCGCCGCCGGCGACCCCCACCACCCCGAGCCCCGCCCCGGCCCCCTACAGACCAGCTGTGTGAGTGCGGAGGCCCCGCCCCCTCCTCCCGTTAGCATGTTTAGCCTCTCGTTCCGCGCTCTAATGTTGTTGCGGTCTTCAGGATCTACTGGGACCTGGACGTGCAGACCAACGCCGTGATCCGGGAGCACCCCCCCGCCGCCGTCCACCTGCCCCCCCACCCGGAGATCGAGCTGCAGAGGGCGCAGCTGGTCACCAAACTCCGCCAGCACTACCACGAGCTGTGTCACCAGAGAGAAGGTACCTTAGTCCGCAAGTCTCTTCCCGTTCCTTAGTCCGCAAGTCTCTTCCCGTTCCTTAGTCCCGAAGTCTCTTCCCGTTCCTTAGTCCCGAAGTCTCTTCCCGTTCCTTAGTCCCGAAGTCTCTTCCCGTTCCTTAGTCCCTAAGTCTCTTCCCGATCCTTAGTCCCGAAGTCTCTTCCCCGTTCCTTAGTCCCGAAGTCTCTTCCCGTTCCTTAGTCCTGAAGTCTCTTCCCGTTCCTTAGTCCTGAAGTCTCTTCCCGTTCCTTAGTCCCGAAGTCTCTTCCCGTTCCTTAGTCCCGAAGTCTCTTCCCGTTCCTTAGTCCTGAAGTCTCTTCCCGTTCCTTAGTCCCTAAGTCTCTTCCCGTTCCTTAGTCCTGAAGTCTCTTCCCGTTCCTTAGTCCTGAAGTCTCTTCCCGTTCCTTAGTCCCGAAGTCTCTTCCCGTTCCTTAGTCCCGAAGTCTCTTCCCGTTCCTTAGTCCTGAAGTCTCTTCCCGTTCCTTAGTCCCTAAGTCTCTTCCCGTTCCTTAGTCCTGAAGTCTCTTCCCGTTCCTTAGTCCCGAAGTCTCTTCCCGTTCCTTAGTCCCGAAGTCTCTTCCCGTTCCTTAGTCCCGAAGTCTCTTCCCGTTCCTTAGTCCTGAAGTCTCTTCCCGTTCCTTAGTCCCTAAGTCTCTTCCCGTTCCTTAGTCCTGAAGTCTCTTCCCGTTCCTTAGTCCGGAAGTCTCTTCCCGTTCCTTAGTCCTGAAGTCTCTTCCCGTTCCTTAGTCCCTAAGTCTCTTCCCGTTCCTTAGTCCTGAAGTCTCTTCCCGTTCCTTAGTCCTGAAGTCTCTTCCCGTTCCTTAGTCCGCAAGTCTCTTCCCGTTCCTTGGTCCCGAAGTCTCTTCCCGTTCCTTAGTCCCGAAGTCTCTTCCCGTTCCTTAGTCCCGAAGTCTCTTCCCGTTCCTTAGTCCCGAAGTCTCTTCCCGTTCCTTAGTCCCGAAGTCTCTTCCCGTTCCTTAGTCCCGAAGTCTCTTCCCGTTCCTTAGTCCCGAAGTCTCTTCCCGTTCCTTAGTCCCGAAGTCTCTTCCCGTTCCTTAGTCCCGAAGTCTCTTCCCGTTCCTTAGTCCCGAAGTCTCTTCCCGTTCCTTAGTCCCGAAGTCTCTTCCCCGTTCCTTAGTCCCGAAGTCTCTTCCCCGTTCCTTAGTCCCGAAGTCTCTTCCCGTTCCTTAGTCCCGAAGTCTCTTCCCGTTCCTTAGTACCGAAGTCTCTTCCCGT
>NW_028154863.1:0-27500 GCF_963691815.1 Echiichthys vipera | reverse complement strand
TAATTGAACACCAGTAGTAATAGAGTACCCGGGGTAATAGAACACCAGTAGTAATAGAGTACCCGGGGTAATAGAGTACCTGTAGTAATAGAGTACCCGGGGTAATAGAACACCAGTAGTAATAGAGTACCCGGGGTAATAGAACACCAGTAGTAATAGAGTACCCGGGGTAATAGAACACCAGTAGTAATAGAGTACCCGGGGTAATAGAGTACCCGGGGTAATAGAACACCAGTAGTAATAGAGTACCCGGGGTAATAGAACACCAGTAGTAATAGAGTACCCGGGGTAATAGAGTACCCGGGGTAATAGAGTACCCGGGGTAATAGAGTACCCGGGGTAATAGAGTACCCGTAGTAATAGAGTACCCAGAGTAATCAGAGTACTCCCCCCCCCCCCCCCCCCCCCTCAGGAGCTGCTGTACCGGTACAGCTGCGTGGACGACCCGCGGTTCGAGCGCTTCCTGCCGCGCGTCTGGTGCCTGCTCAAGCGCTACCAGGCCATGTTCGGGGGCGGGGCCAACGAGGGCGCCGGCCTCCAGGGGGCGCTGCCCGTCGCCGTCTTCGAGGCGCTGGCGCGGCACTTCGGCGTGACCTTCGAGTGCTTCGCCTCGCCGCTCAACTGCTACTTCAAGCAGTTTGGCTCCGCCTTCCCCGACGTGGACGGCTTCTTCGGGTCCAGAGGGTGAGAGACGCCGCCGACGGCGCCAACGCCAACGCCAACGCTAACGCCAACGCCGACCAATCACAGAGCTCCTGTAACCATGTGTGTGTGTGTGTGTGTGTGTGTGTGTGCAGGCCCTTCCTGGCGTTCAGTCCGGTCAGTGGGTCGTTTGAAGCCAACCCTCCGTTCTGCGAAGAGCTGATGGACGCCATGGTGACGCACTTCGAGGTAGGTGACCCGGTTCTGGTCCTAACCCGGTCTGACCCGGTCTGACCCGGTTCTGGTCCTGACCCGGTCCTGACCCGGTTCTGGTCCTGACCCGGTCCTGACCCGGTTCTGGTCCTGACCCGGTCCTGACCCGGTTCTGGTCCTGACCCGGTTCTGGTCTGACTCGGTCTGACCCGGTCCCTGTGTTGTGGTTCCAGGAGCTGCTGGAGGCGTCCTCGGAGCCCCTGTCTCCTAGTGTCCTTACATGTCTCCTTACATGTCTCCTTGTGTCCTTACATGTCTCCTAGTGTCCTTACATGTCTCCTTACATGTCTCCTTTTGTCCTTACATGTCTCCTAGTGTCCTTGCATGTCTCCTTGTGTCCTTGTCTCCTTACACACTTGTCTCCTAGTGTCCTTACATGTCTCCTTACACACTTGTGTCCCTGCATGTCTCCTTAAACCCTCGTCTCCTTGTGTCCTTACATGTCTCCTAGTGTCCTTACATGTCTCCTAGTGTCCTTACATGTCTCCTTGTGTCCTTACATGTCTCCTTGTGTCCTTACATGTCTCCTTACATGTCTCCTTGTGTCCTTACATGTCTCCTTGTGTCCTCACATGTCTCCTTGTCTCCTTACATGTCTCCTTGTGTCCTTACATGTCTCCTAGTGTCCTTACATGTCTCCTTACATGTCTCCTTGTGTCCTTACATGTCTCCTAGTGTCCTTACATGTCTCCTAGTGTCCTTACATGTCTCCTTACATGTCTCCTAGTGTCCTTACATGTCTCCTTACATGTCTCCTAGTGTCCTTACATGTCTCCTTACATGTCTCCTTGTGTCCTTACATGTCTCCTAGTGTCCTTACATGTCTCCTTACATGTCTCCTAGTGTCCTTACATGTCTCCTTACATGTCTCCTTGTGTCCTTACATGTCTCCTAGTGTCCTTACATGTCTCCTTGTGTCCTTACATGTCTCCCTGTGTCCTTACATGTCTCCTTACATGTCTCCTAGTGTCCTTGCATGTCTCCTTGTGTCCTTGTCTCCTTAAATCCTCGTCTCCTTGTGTCCTTACATGTCTCCTAGTGTCCTTACATGTCTCCTAGTGTCCTTACATGTCTCCTTGTGTCCTTGTCTCCTTAAATCCTCGTCTCCTTGTGTCCTTACATGTCTCCTAGTGTCCTTACATGTCTCCTAGTGTCCTTACATGTCTCCTTACATGTCTCCTAGTGTCCTTACATGTCTCCTTGTGTCCTTACATGTCTCCTTACATGTCTCCTTGTGTCCTTACATGTCTCCTTACATGTCTCCTTGTGTCCTTACATGTCTCCTAGTGTCCTTACATGTCTCCTAGTGTCCTTACATGTCTCCTTTTGTCCTTACATGTCTCCTTACATGTCTCCTAGTGTCCTTACATGTCTCCTTACATGTCTCCTTGTGTCCTTACATGTCTCCTAGTGTCCTTACATGTCTCCTTACATGTCGCCTAGTGTCTTTACATGTCTCCTTACATGTCTCCTTGTGTCCTTACATGTCTCCTTACATGTCTCCTTGTGTCCTTACATGTCTCCTTGTGTCCTTACATGTCTCCTTGTCTCCTTACATGTCTCCTTGTGTCCTTACATGTCTCCTTACATGTCTCCTTGTGTCCTTACATGTCTCCTTGTGTCCTTACATGTCTCCTAGTGTCCTTACATGTCTCCTTGTTTCCTTACATGTCTCCTTACATGTCTCCTTGTGTCCTTACATGTCTACTTACATGTCTCCTTGTGTCCTTACATGTCTCCTTACATGTCTCCTTACATGTCTCCTTGTCTCCTTACATGTCTCCTTGTGTCCCTGTGTTGTGGTTCCAGGAGCTGCTGGAGGCGTCCTCGGAGCCCCTGTCTCCTAGTGTCCTTACATGTCTCCTTACATGTCTCCTAGTGTCCTTACATGTCTCCTTGTGTCCTTAGGAGCTGCTGGAGGCGTCCTCGGAGCCCCTGTCCTTCGCCGTGTTCGTGCCTGAGTGGAGGGACCCCGTGACGCCGGCCCTGAGCCGCCTGGAGCGCAGCCGCTTCCTGAGGCAGCAGCTCAGCGTCCCGGCCCACGAGCACGAGTATCGCTCCGGGAGCCAGCACCTGTGCAAGAGGTCTCCTCGTCTCCTTACACACTCGTCTCCTAGTCTCCTTACATGTGTCCTAGTGTCCTCACATGTCTCCTAGTCTCCTTACTTGTCTCCTAGTATCCTTAAACCCTTGTGTCCTAGTGTCCTTAAACTGTCCTGGTCTAGGTCCACTACTACCACGGGGTCCTAGTGTCCTTAGATGTGTCCTCGTCTCCTTACACACTCGTCTCTTAGTGTCCTCACATGTCTCCTTACATGTCTCCTAGTGTCCTTACATGTCTCCTTAAACTGTCCGGGGACACATCCACTACTACCACGCCCTAGTGTCCTTACATGTCTCCTAGTGTCCTCACATGTCTCCTTACATGTCTGCTAGTGTCCTCACATGTCTCCTCACATGTCTCCTTACATGTCTCCTAGTGTCCTCACATGTCTCCTCACATGTCTCCTTACATGTGTCCTAGTGTCCTTACATGTCTCCTAGTGTCCTTTTCTCCTTAAACTGTCCGGGGACATGTCCACTACTACCACGTTCTAGTGTCCTCACATGTCTCCTTACATGACTCCTAGTGTCCTTACATGTGTCCTAGTGTCCTTAAACTGTCCTGGTCTAGGTCCACTACTACCACGGGGTCCTAGTGTCCTTAGATGTGTCCTCATCTCCTTACACACTCGTCTCTTCGTGTCCTTAGATGTCTCCTAGTGTCCTTACATGTCTCCTCGTTTCCTTACACACTCGTCTCCTTACACCCTTGTCTCCTCGTCTCCTTGTGTCCTTAAACTGTCCTGGTCCAGGTCTACCACGTCCTAGTGTCCTTAGATGTCTCCTAGTTTCCTTACACACTTGTCTCCTAGTGTCCTTAGATGTCTTCTAGTTTCCTTATACACTTGTCTCCTAGTGTCCTTAGATGTCTCCTAGTTTCCTTACACACTTGTCCCCTAGTGTCCTTACATGTCTCCTCGTGTCCTTACATGTCTCCTAGTGTCCTTACATGTGTCCTCGTCTCCTTACACAATCGTCTCCTAGTGTCCTCACATGTCTCCTAGTGTCCTTACATGTTTCCTTGTGTCCTTACATGTCTCCTAGTGTCCTTGTCTCCTTAAACTGTCCTGGTCTAGGTCCACTACTACACCCTAGTGTCCTTACATGTCTCCTAGTGTCCTTGTCTCCTTAAACTGTCCTGGTCTAGGTCCACTACTACACCCTAGTGTCCTTACATGACTCCTAGTGTCCTTGTCTCCTTAAACTGTCCTGGTCTAGGTCCACTACTACACCCTAGTGTCCTTACATGTCTCCTAGTGTCCTTACATGTCTCCTTACATGTGTCCTAGTGTCCTTAGATGTCTCCTTGTGTCCTTGTCTCCTTACACACTTGTCTCCTAGTGTCCTTACATGTGTCCTTACACACTTGTCTCCTAGTGTCCTTACATGTGTCCTTACACACTCGTCTCCTAGTCTCCTTACATGTGTCCTTACACACTCGTCTCCTAGTCTCCTTACATGTGTCCTTACACACTCGTCTCCTAGTGTCCTTACATGTCTCCTTACATGTCTCCTTACACACTCGTCTCCTAGTGTCCTTACATGTGTCCTCGTCTCCTTACACACTCGTCTCCTAGTGTCCTCACATGTCTCCTTACATGTCTCCTTGTGTCCTTAGATGTGTCCTCGTCTCCTTACACACTCGTCTCCTAGTGTCCTTACATGTCTCCTAGTTTCCTTACACACTCGTCTCCTAGTGTCCTTACATGTGTCCTTGTCTCCTTACACACTCGTCTCCTAGTGTCCTAACATGTCTCCTAGTGTCCTTAGATGTCTCCTCGTCTCCTTACACACTCGTCTCCTAGTGTCCTAACATATCTCCTAGTGTCCTTAGATGTCTCCTCGTCTCCTTACACACTCGTCTCCTAGTGTCCTTACATGTCTCCTAGTGTCCTTACATGTCTCCTTACATATCTCCTAGTGTCCTTACATGTCTCCTAGTGTCCTTACATGTCTCCTTACATGTCTCCTCGTCTCCTTACACACTCATCTCCTTAGATGTGTCCTCGTCTCCTTACACACTCGTCTCTTGTCACTTGTGTCTTTAAACCCTCGTCTCCTTGTCTCCTTAAACCCTTGTCTCCTTGTGTCCTTAGATGTCTTCTTAAACACTTGTCTCCTTGTGTCCTTAGATGTCTCCTTAAACACTTGTCTCCTCGTGTCCCCGTCTCCTTAAACCCTTGTCTCATTAAACCCTTGTCTCCTTAAACCCTTGTCTCCTTGTGTCTGTAGATGTCTCCTTGTCTCCTTAAACCCTTGTCTCCTTGTGTCCTTAAACTGTCCTGGTCCAGGTCCACCACCTCCTAGTGTCCTTACATGTCTCCTAGTGTCCTTACATGTCTCCTCGTCTCCTTACACACTTGTCTCCTTGTCTCCTTAAACCCTTGTCTCCTTAAACCCTTGTCTCCTTAAACCCTTGTCTCCTTAAACCTTTGTCTCCTTGTGTCCTTAAACTGTCCTGGTCCAGGTCCACCTCCTCCTAGTGTCCTTACATGTCTCCTTACATGTGTCCTTGTCTCCTCACATGTGTCCTTGTCTCCTTAAACTGTCCGGGGACAGGTCCACTACTACGCCCTAGTGTCCTCACATGTCTCCTTACATGTCTCCTAGTGTCCTCACATGTCTCCTTAAACTGTCCGGGCCCAGGTCCTCCACTACCACGGGGACCTAGTGTCCTTAGATGTCCTCCTGTGTCCTTGTGTCCTTAGATGTCTCCTTGTGTCCTTACATGTCTCCTAGTGTCCTTGTCTCCTTACATGTGTCCTTGTGTCCTTACATGTCTCCTTACACACTTGTGTCCTTGTGTCCTTAAACTGTCCTGGTCCAGGTCCACCTCCTCCTAGTGTCCTTACGTGTCTCCTTGTCTCCTTACATGTCTCCTTACATGTCTCCTCTTGTCCTCACATGTCTCCTTACATGTCTCCTAGTCTCCTTACATGTCTCCTTACACTCTTGTCTCCTAGTGTCCTTACATATCTCCTTGTCTCCTTACATGTGTCCTTGTGTCCTTACATGTCTCCTAGTGTCCTTAAACTGTCCTGGTCCAGGTCTACTACGTCCTAGTGTCCTTACATGTCTCCTTGTCTCCTTACATGTCTCCTTACATGTCTCCTTACACATTTGTCTCCTTGTCTCCTTACATGTGTCCTTGTGTCCTTACATGTCTCCTTACACCCTTGTTTCCTTAAACTGTCCAGGGACAGGTCCACTACTACACCCTAGTGTCCTCACATGTCTCCTTACATGTCTCCTAGTGTCCTTACACACTCGTCTCCTAGTGTCCTTACATGTCTCCTAGTGTCCTTAACTCCTCGTCTCCTTGTCTCCTGAAACACTTGTCTCCTTATCCCCTCGTCTCCTTGTCCCCCCGTCTCCTCGCCTCCTTAACCACTCGTCCCCTCCTGTCTCCTTACACACTTGGCTCCTCGCCTCCTTAACCCCTCGTCTCCTTGTCTCCTGCAGGGAGGACATGTCGTACCGGGCGGTCCACGGCACGGCCGTGCTCTTCCTGCAGAACGCCGCCGGCTTCGCCAAGTGGGCGCCGACGCCGGAGCGCCTCGCCGAGCTGACGGCGGCGTACAGCCCCGCCCCCTCCCGCCCCGCCTCCCTCTCCTCCCCCGGCCCCGCCCAGCTCGCGCCCCCCCCCGGGGACAAAGACTCCGCCCCCAAGGCTGCCGACAGGACGCCGGGCGCCGTGATGTCACCGGGCGGCGGCCATGACGACAACAACAACAACAACAGCAGCAGCAGCAGCGGCAGTCCGCGGGACAAGATGGCCGCCGTGTAGAGGGGGCGGGGCCTGGGCGGAGGCCACGCCCCCCTCTTCAGCAGAGGGGGCGGGGTCAGAGTCCACCCTCCCTCCGATTGGTCGAAGCTCTGACATCACTGCAGGGCGTCCCTCTCACCCGTCGGAGGAGGAGGACTCCTGATTGGTCGACAAAAGGCAGCTATCGTTTCTATTGGACCGGTCGGACGAGAAGCCCCGCCCCCCTCAGGACAGACGGCCAATCGGCGCTGCAGCTCACCTCGCAGGAGGAAGGGCTTTCCGCCCGCAGTGCATTCTGGGACAATCGAAAAGGCCGGAGTGCGCGAGTGCCGGGGTCCCGTCACACTTCCTGTGGAAACAGGAAGTGATGTCATAGGAGGGGGGCGGGGTCAGAACTCTTCAATGTTGTAAAAAAAAAAATAAACTTTTTTTCAGGAAACACGACGTCGTTTTTTTCAACACGTCGAGTTTCTGTGCGACGCCGCCGCCGCCGGGGACGCCACCGCGGACGCCGCCGCCGCCGCGGACGCCGCGCTCTGATTGGACGCTTTTCCTTCTGTTCTTCACTGTTTCTGTTTTTAGCATGTTCCTCAATTACCCATGATCCTCAGCTTGGTTTCAGGGCGTCCTCGCCGCCGCCGCCACGTCCTCGCCCTCGCCTACGTTAGCCTAAGCTAGGCTAACGTCCCACTCTGGTGTGTGCGTTAAGCTAGGCTAACGTCCCTCTGCTCCCAGTTTGCGCTAAGCTAGGCTAACATCCCTCTTCCCCTGGTGTTAGCGCTAAGCTAGGCTAACGTCCCTCTCTGCCCCTGGTGTTTACACTAAGCTAGGCTAACGTCCCTCTGCCCCCGGTGTTTGCGCTAAGCTAGGCTAACGTCACCCTCTGCCCACGGTGTTTGCGCTAAGCTAGGCTAACCTCCCTCTTCCCCCGGTGTTTACACTAAGCTAGGCTAATGTCATTCTCTTCCCCCGTGTTTACACTAAGCTAGGCTAATATCCCTCTTCCCCCAGTGTTTGCGCTAAGCTAGCCTAACCTCCCTCTGCTCCCAGTTTGTGCTAAGCTAGCCTAACCTCCCTCTGCCCCCAGTGTTTGCGCTACCTAGGCTAAACTCCCTCCTCCTGGTGTTAGTGCTAAGCTAGGCTAACGTCCCTCTTCCCCTGGTGTTAGCGCTAAGCTAGGCTAACGTCCCTCTGCCCCCCGGTGTTTGCGCTAAGCTAGGCTAACGTCCCTCTGCCCCCCGGTGTTTGCGCTAAGCTAGGCTAACGTCCCCCTCTTCCCCTGGTGTTTACACTAAGCTAGGCTATCCTCCCTCTTCCCCTGGTGTTTACACTAAGCTAGGCTAATGTAACTCTCTTCCCCCGGTGTTTGCGCTAAGCTAGGCTTACGTCACTCTGCCCCCGGTGTTGGTGCTAAGTTATGCTAACATCCCCCTCTGCCCCCGGTGTTTGCGCTAAGCTAGGCTAACCTCCCCCTGCCCCTGGTGTTTGCGTTAAGCTAGGCTGACCTCCCTCTGCCCCTGGTGTTTACACTAAGCTAGGCTAACGTCCCCCTGCCCCCAGTGTTTACGCTAAGCTAGGCTAACGTCCCTCTCTTCCCCCGGTGTTTGCACTAAGCTAGGCTAACGTTCCTCTGCTCTGGTGTTTGCGCTAAGCTAGGCTAATGTCCCTCTGCCCTAGTGTTTGCGTTAAGCTAGGCTAACCTCCCTCTTCCCCCGACGTTTGCGTTAAGCTAGGCTAGCATCACTCTGCCCCCAGTGTTTGCGCTACCTAGGCTAAACTCCCTCCTCCTGGTGTTAGCGCTAAGCTAGGCTAACGTCCCTCTTCCCCCGGTGTTTACACTAAGCTAGGCTAACCTCCCTCTGCTCCCAGTTTGTGCTAAGCTAGGCTAACGTCCCCCTCTGCCCCCAGTGTTTGCGCTACCTAGACTAAACTCCCTCCTCCTGGTGTTAGTGCTAAGCTAGGCTAACGTCCCTCTTCCCCTGGTGTTAGCGCTAAGCTAGGCTAACGTCCCTCTGCCCCCCGGTGTTTGCGCTAAGCTAGGCTAACGTCCCTCTGCCCCCCGGTGTTTGCGCTAAGCTAGGCTAACGTCCCCCTCTTCCCCTGGTGTTTACACTAAGCTAGGCTATCCTCCCTCTTCCCCTGGTGTTTACACTAAGCTAGGCTAATGTAACTCTCTTCCCCCGGTGTTTGCGCTAAGCTAGGCTTACGTCACTCTGCCCCCGGTGTTGGTGCTAAGTTATGCTAACATCCCCCTCTGCCCCCGGTGTTTGCGCTAAGCTAGGCTAACCTCCCCCTGCCCCTGGTGTTTGCGTTAAGCTAGGCTGACCTCCCTCTGCCCCTGGTGTTTACACTAAGCTAGGCTAACGTCCCCCTGCCCCCAGTGTTTACGCTAAGCTAGGCTAACGTCCCTCTCTTCCCCCGGTGTTTGCACTAAGCTAGGCTAACGTTCCTCTGCTCTGGTGTTTGCGCTAAGCTAGGCTAATGTCCCTCTGCCCTAGTGTTTGCGTTAAGCTAGGCTAACCTCCCTCTTCCCCCGACGTTTGCGTTAAGCTAGGCTAGCATCACTCTGCCCCCAGTGTTTGCGCTACCTAGGCTAAACTCCCTCCTCCTGGTGTTAGCGCTAAGCTAGGCTAACGTCCCTCTTCCCCCGGTGTTTACACTAAGCTAGGCTAACCTCCCTCTGCTCCCAGTTTGTGCTAAGCTAGGCTAACGTCCCCCTCTGCCCCCAGTGTTTGCGCTACCTAGACTAAACTCCCTCCTCCTGGTGTTAGCGCTAAGCTAGGCTAACGTCCCCCTCTGCCCCCGGTGTTTGCGCTAAGCTAGGCTAACGGCGAGGACGTGGCGAGGACGCGGCGTGGGGGGGGGCGGGGCCTCAGCTGGAGAGTGTAAATAGTCTGTCCTTCATCTGCACAGAGAAGTAAACATTTATCCAAAATGGCCGCCTGTCTGTCCTCTCTTTATTCCTTTTTTTCTTCTGGAGCTCTTATTGTGAAGGGGGAAAGGACCGGAAGTGCGCGTCACATGAAGCGGAAGTGTCACTTCCAGGAAACAAAACATCAGATCCGAGCATCGGCGCTCTTCTGTCGGTCAGTCAGCCCGGTAAAGTCCCGCTACCGCCCCGGTAAAGTCCCGCTACCGCCCCGGTAAAGTCCCGCTAACACCCCGGTAAAGTCCCGCTACCGCCCCGGTAACTCTCCCGCTAACGCCCGGGACTTGGAGACTTCCGGCCCGCAGACATCAACAAGGCTCTCGCCTCTGTTAGCATCACACAGTTAGCTCTCGCCTCCGTTAGCATCACACAGTTAGCTCTCGCCTCTGTTAGCATCACACAGTTAGCCTCGCCTCCGTTAGCATCACACAGTTAGCTCTCGCCGCTGTTAGCATCACACAGCTAGCTCTCGCCTCTGTTAGCATCACACAGTTAGCTCTCGCCTCCGTCGGCATCACACAGTTAGCCTCGCCTCTGTTAGCATCACACAGTTAGCCTTACTGCTGTTAGCATCACACAGTTAGCTCTCGCCTCCGTTAGCATCACACAGTTAGCTCTCGCCTCTGTTAGCACCACACAGTTAGCTCTCGCCGCCGTTAGCCTAGCACAGTTAGCTCGGCTGGAGCCGGACCGCACCATGGGAGCCCACCGCAGCGAGGGGGGCCGGGACTGGCTGCAGCAGGACGGAGCGGAGCCCCCGGACCACAGCCCGGTACGGAGCGTTAGCTTAGCACGCTATGCTAACGTGCTGTATATGGTTTACCTGAGTCACTGTTATGACCGTTACTCATCATATAACCGTGTTTTTTGATATTATGACGTCATAATAATCATAATTAATAGATGTTAATGATGTTAGTGATTCATAATGATCATAATTATTCATAATTCATATTCATAACTCGCGCAGAAGCCGTGGAACGTGATGATCAAACACCGGCACGTTCACCGGCGAGGACGCCGCTCACACACCACCGTCAGGTACGGGCTAGTTACCATGGTTACACACACACCACCGTCAGGTACGGGCTGGTTACCATGGTTACACACACACCACCGTCAGGTACGGGCTGGTTAACATGGTTACACACACACCACCGTCAGGTACGGGCTAGTTACCATGGTTACACACACACCACCGTCAGGTACGGGCTAGTTACCATGGTTACACACACACCACCGTCAGGTACGGGCTGGTTACCATGGTTACACACACCACCGCCAGGTACGGGCTGGTTACCATGGTTACACACACACCACCGTCAGGTACGGGCTAGTTACTATGGTTACACACACCACCGTCAGGTACGGGCTGGTTACCATGGTTACACACACACCACCGTCAGGTACGGGCTGGTTACCATAGTTACACACGCCACCGTCAGGTACGGGCTAGTTACCATGGTTACACACACACACCACCGTCAGGTACGGGCTGGTTACCATGGTTACACACACCACCGTCAGGTACGGGCTAGTTACCATGGTTACACACACACCACCGTCAGGTACGGGCTAGTTATGCTAGTTAAGCTAGTTAGTTATGCTAGTTAAGCTAGTTAGTTATGCTAGTTACCATGGTTACACTGGGTACACACACCAACGTCAGGTACGGGCTAGCTATGCTAGTTAAGCTAGTAAGCTATGCTAGTTACCATGGTTACACTGGTTACACACACCACCGTCAGGTACGGGCTAGTTACCATGGTTACACACACCACCGTCAGGTACGGGCTGGTTACCATGGTTACACACACCACCGTCAGGTACAGGCTAGTTACCATGGTTACACACACCACCGTCAGGTACGGGCTGGTTACCATGGTTACACACACCACCGTCAGGTACGGGCTAGTTACCATGGTTACACACACCACCGTCAGGTACGGGCTGGTTACCATGGTTACACACACCACCGTCAGGTACAGGCTAGTTACCATGGTTACACACACCACCGTCAGGTACGGGCTGGTTACCATGGTTACACACACACCACCGTCAGGTACAGGCTAGTTATGCTAGTTACCATGGTTACACACACACCACCGGCAGGTACGGGCTGGTTACCATGGTTACACTGGTCACACACACCACCGTCAGGTACGGGCTGGTTACCATGGTTACACACACACCACCGTCAGGTACGGGCTGGTTACCATGGTTACACACACACCACCGTCAGGTACGGGCTGGTTACCATGGTTACACACACCACCGTCAGGTACGGGCTGGTTACCATGGTTACACTGGTTACACACGCCACCGTCAGGTACGGGCTAGTTACCATGGTTACACACACACCACCGTCAGGTACGGGCTGGTTACCATGGTTACACACACACCACCGTCAGGTACGGGCTGGTTACCATGGTTACACACACACCACCGTCAGGTACGGGCTGGTTACCATAGTTACACACGCCACCGTCAGGTACGGGCTAGTTACCATGGTTACACACACACACCACCGTCAGGTACGGGCTGGTTACCATGGTTACACACACCACCGTCAGGTACGGGCTAGTTACCATGGTTACACACACACCACCGTCAGGTACGGGCTAGTTATGCTAGTTAAGCTAGTTAGTTATGCTAGTTAAGCTAGTTAGTTATGCTAGTTACCATGGTTACACTGGGTACACACACCAACGTCAGGTACGGGCTAGCTATGCTAGTTAAGCTAGTAAGCTATGCTAGTTACCATGGTTACACTGGTTACACACACCACCGTCAGGTACGGGCTAGTTACCATGGTTACACACACCACCGTCAGGTACGGGCTGGTTACCATGGTTACCATGGTTACACACACACCACCGTCAGGTACGGGCTAGTTACCATGGTTACACACACCACCGTCAGGTACGGGCTAGTTACCATGGTCACACACGCCACCGTCAGGTACGGGTTAGCTATGCTAGTTAAGCTAGTTAGCTATGCTAGTTACCATGGTTACACTGGTCACACACACCACCGTCAGGTACGGGCTAGTTACCATGGTTACACACACCACCGTCAGGTACGGGTTAGCTATGTTAGTTAAGCTAGTTAGCTATGCTAGTTACCATGGTTACACTGGTCACACACACCGCCGTCAGGTACGGGCTAGTTACCATGGTTACACACACCACCGTCAGGTACGGGCTGGTTACCATGGTTACACACACACCACCGTCAGGTACGGGCTAGTTAAGCTAGTTAAGCTAGTTATGCTAGTTACCATGGTTACACTGGGTACACACACCACCGTCAGGTACGGGTTAGCTATGCTAGTTAAGCTAGTTATGCTAGTTACCATGGTTACATTGGGTACACACACCACCGTCAGGTACGGGCTAGTTAAGCTAGTTAGCTATGCTAGTTACCATAGTTACACTGGTTACACACACCACCGTCAGGTACGGGCTAGTTAAGCTAGTTACCATGGTTACACACACCACCGTCAGGTATGGGCTAGTTATGCTAGTTACCATGGTAAGTTATGCTAGTTAAGCTAGTTATGCTAGTTAAGCTAGTTATGCTAGTTACCATGGTAAGTTATGCTACTTAAGCTAGTTATGCTAGTTACACTGGTAAGTTATGCTAGTCAAGCTAGTTATGCTAGTTACACTGGTAAGTTATGCTAGTTATGCTAGTTACACTGGTAAGTTATGCTAGTTAAGCTAGTTACACTGGTTAGTTATGCTAGTTAAGCTAGTTAGTTAAGCTAGCTATACTGGTTAGTTATGCTAATTAAGCTAGGTACACTAGTTAGTTATGCTAGTTAAGCTAGGTACACTGGTTAGTTATGCTAGTTAAGCTAGTTATTTACACTGGTTAGTTATGCTAGTTAAGCTAGGTACACTTGTTAGTTAAGCTAGTTAAGCTAGGTACACTGGTTAGTTATGCTAGTTAAGCTAGTTATTTACACTGGTTAGTTATGCTAGTTATGCTAGTTAGTTACACTGGTATATACTGTGTGTGTGTGTGTGTGTGTGTGTGCGCGTGTGTGTGTGTGTGTGTGTGTGTGTGCGTGTGTGTGTGTGCGTGTGTGTGTGTGCGTGTGTGTGTGTGTGTGTGTGTGTGCGTGCGTGCGTGTGCGCGTGTGTGTGTGTGTGCGTGTGTGTGTGTGCGTGTGTGTGTGCAGCTACACTGACCCTCAGGTGTCCATGGACCTGCTGAGGGCGGTGCTTCAGCCCAGCTTCAACGATGACATCACGGCCGTGTTCAGGAAGTACCAACAGGTCAGGGGGGGGGCGGGGCTTACAGGTGTGTGTGTACAGGTGTGTGTGTGTGCGGGTGTGTCACATGTGTTGTCGCGTTCCAGTTCTACGAGAAGGCGGCGGCGAACGTGAAGGAGAACGTCGGCGACGGCGTGCACACGGACCAGCTGATCCGGGAGGCGTGCCGGAACGCCCTGGAGCAGGTGAGGTCACTTCCTGTTTCCTGTGATTGGCCCACGCCCCCTCACTTCCTGTCTTCTCACCTGTGATGTCATCCGCAGGCCAAGCAGCTGTTCCCAGAGGCGGAGGCGAAGAGGGCGGGGCCAGAGGGCGCCGCCGCTGCCGTCAAGGTAGTGACGGACCAATGAGAAGCCTCCGATTCAGATGTTACCCGGTTCGATTCTGATCCTGGTCTGTGTGTCCCCCCACAGAGATCCAGACCTGCAGACGAGGACTACAGCCAGAGAGGGAGCCCCCTCCTCAAGAAGGTGAGACAGGTGCGAGACAGGTGTGAGACAGGTGTGAGACAGGTGTGAGACAGGTGTGAGACAGGACAGGTGTGAGACAGGTGCAGGACAGGTGTGAGACAGGTGTGAGACAGGACAGGTGTGAGACAGGTGCAGGACAGGTGTGAGACAGGTGTGAGACAGGTGTGAGACAGGTGTGTCAGGTGTTGCACAGGTGTGAGACAGGTGTGAGACAGGTGTGTCAGGTGTGAGACAGGACAGGTGTGAGACAGGTGTGAGACAGGACAGGTGTGAGACAGGTGTGAGACAGGACAGGTGTGAGACAGGTGCTGTACAGGTGTGAGACAGGTGTGAGACAGGTGTGTCAGGTGTTGCACAGGTGTGAGACAGGTGTGAGACAGGACAGGTGTGAGACAGGTGCAGGACAGGTGTGAGACAGGTGTGTGACAGGTGCAGGGCAGGTGTGAGACAGGTGTTGTACAGGTGTGAGACAGGTGTGTGACAGGTGCAGGGCAGGTGTGAGACAGGTGTGAGACAGGACAGGTGTGACAGGTGCAGGACAGGTGCGAGACAGGTGTGAGACAGGACAGGTGTGAGACAGGTGTTGTACAGGTGTGAGACAGGTGTTGTACAGGTGTGAGACAGGTGTTGTACAGGTGTGAGACAGGTGTGAGACAGGTGTGTCAGGTGTGAGACAGGTGTAAGACAGGTGTGAGACAGGACAGGTGTGAGACAGGTGTGTCAGGTGAGACAGGTGTGAGACAGGTGTGAGACAGGTGTGAGACAGGACAGGTGTGAGACAGGTGTGAGACAGGACATGTGTGAGACAGGTGTGAGACAGGTGTGAGACAGGACATGTGTGAGACAGGTGTGAGACAGGTGTAGGACAGGTGTGAGACAGGTGTGAGACAGGACAGGTGTGAGACAGGTGTGAGACAGGTGCAGGACAGGTGTGAGACAGGTGTGAGACAGGTGCAGGACAGGTGTGAGACAGGTGCAGGACAGGTGTGAGACAGGTGCAGGACAGGTGTGAGACAGGTTTGAGACAGGACAGGTGTGAGACAGGTGCAGGTGTGGGACAGGTGTGAGACAGGTGTTAGACAGGACAAGTGTGAGACAGGTGCAGGTGTGAGACAGGTGCAGGACAGGTGTGAGGCAGGTGCAGGACAGGTGTGAGACAGGTGTGAGACAGGACAGGTGTGAGACAGGTGCAGGACAGGTGTGAGACAGGTGCAGGACAGGTGTGAGACAGGACAGGTGTGAGACAGGTGCAGGACAGGTGTGAGACAGGTGCAGGACAGGTGTGAGACAGGACAGGTGTGAGACAGGTGCAGGACAGGTGTGAGACACGTGTGGGACAGGTGTGAGACAGGACAGGTGTGAGACAGGTGTGTCAGGTGTGAGACAGGTGCAGGACAGGTGTTGTACAGGTGTGAGACAGGACAGGTGTGGGACAGGTGTGAGACAGGTGTGAGACAGGTGTGAGGCAGGTGTGAGACAGGTGTGAGACAGGACAGGTGTGAGACAGGTGCAGGACAGGTGTGAGACAGGTGTGAGACAGGACAGGTGTGAGACAGGACAGGTGTGAGACAGGTGCAGGACAGGACAGGTGTGAGACAGGTGTGAGACAGGACAGGTGTGAGACAGGTGTGAGACGGGTGTGAGGCAGGTGTGAGACAGGTGCAGGACAGGTGTGAGACAGGTGTAGGACAGGTGTGAGACAGGTGTGAGACATGTGTGAGACAGGACAGGTGTGAGACAGGTGCAGGACAGGTGTGAGACAGGACAGGTGTGAGACAGGACAGGTGTGAGACAGGTGTGTCAGGTGTTGTACAGGTGTGAGACAGGTGCAGGACAGGTGTGAGACAGGTGCAGGACAGGTGTGAGACAGGTGTGAGACAGGACAGGTGTGAGACAGGTGCAGGACAGGTGTGAGACAGGTGCAGGACAGGTGTGTCAGGTGTGAGACAGGTGCAGGACAGGTGTGAGACAGGACAGGTGTGAGACAGGTGCAGGACAGGTGTGACACAGGTGTGAGACAGGACAGGTGTGAGACAGGTGCAGGACAGGTGTGAGACAGGTGCAGGACAGGTGTGAGACAGGTGCAGGACAGGTGTGAGACAGGACAGATGTGAGACAGGTGTGAGACAGGTGTGAGAAAGGACAGGTGTGAGACAGGTGTGAGACAGGTGTGTCAGGTGTGAGACAGGTGCAGGACAGGTGTGAGACAGGTGTGTCAGGTGCAGGACAGGTGTGAGACAGGTGTGAGACAGGTGTGAGAAAGGTGTGAGACAGGTGCAGGACAGGTGTGAGACAGGTGTGAGACAGGTGCAGGACAGGTGTGAGACAGGACAGGTGTGAGACAGGTGCAGGACAGGTGTGAGACAGGTGTGAGACAGGTGTGAGACAGGTGCAGGACAGGTGTGAGACAGGTGTGAGACAGGACAGGTGTGAGACAGGTGTGAGACAGGACAGGTGTGAGACAGGTGTTGCACAGGTGTTGTACAGGTGTGAGACAGGTACAGGACAGGTGTGAGACAGGTGCAGGACAGGTGTGAGACAGGACAGGTGTGAGACAGGTGTGAGACAGGACAGGTGTGAGACAGGTGTGAGACAGGACAGGTGTGAGACAGGACAGGTGTGAGACAGGTGTGTCAGGTGTTGTACAGGTGTGAGACAGGTGTGTCTGTTTCCATAGAGACGAGCTCGTCCGGCGGCGGCGTCCTCCGATCGCCCGCACTCCCTCTCCTCCCAGTGAGTATGACATCATCAGCTAACCTGTGACATCATCAGCTAACCGTGACATCATCAGCTAACCGTGACGTCATCAGCTAACCTGTGACATCATCAGCTAACTGTGACATCATCAGCTAACTGTGACATCATCAGCTAACTGTGACATCATCAGCTAACCTGTGACATCATCAGCTAACTGTGACATCATCAGCTAACTGTGACATCATCAGCTAACTGTGACATCATCAGCTAACTGTGACGTCATCAGCTAACTGTGACATCATCAGCTAACCCGTGACATCATCAGCTAACTGTGACATCATCAGCTAACCTGTGACATCAGCTAACCTGTGACATCATCAGCTAACTGTGACATCATCAGCTAACCGTGACATCATCAGCTAACCTGTGACATCATCAGCTAACTGTGACATCATCAGCTAACCGTGACATCATCAGCTAACCTGTGACATCATCAGCTAACTGTGACATCATCAGCTAACTGTGACATCAGCTAACCTGTGACATCATCAGCTAACTGTGACATCATCAGCTAACTGTGACATCATCAGCTACCCTGTGACGTCATCAGCTAACCTGTGACATCATCAGCTAACCTGTGACATCATCAGCTAACTGCGACATCATCAGCTAACCTGTGACGTCATCAGCTAACTGTGACGTCATCAGCTAACTGTGACATCATCAGCTAACCATGACATCATCGGCTAACCTGTGACATCATCAGCTAACCTGTGACGTCATCAGCTAACCTGTGACGTCATCAGCTAACTGTGACATCATCAGCTAACCTGTGACATCATCAGCTAACCTGTGACATCAGCTAACCTGTGACATCATCAGCTAACTGTGACATCATCAGCTAACTGTGACATCATCAGCTACCCTGTGACGTCATCAGCTAACCTGTGACGTCATCAGCTAACCTGTGACGTCATCAGCTAACCTGTGACATCATCAGCTACCCTGTGACGTCATCAGCTAACCTGTGACGTCATCAGCTAACCTGTGACATCATCAGCTAACTGTGACATCATCAGCTAACTGTGACATCATCAGCTACCCTGTGACGTCATCAGCTAACTGTGACATCATCAGCTAACCTGTGACATCATCAGCTAACCTGTGACATCATCAGCTAACTGCGACATCATCAGCTAACCTGTGACGTCATCAGCTAACTGTGACGTCATCAGCTAACTGTGACATCATCGGCTAACCTGTGACGTCATCAGCTAACTGTGACATCATCAGCTAACCTGTGACATCATCAGCTAACCTGTGACGTCATCAGCTAACCGTGACATCATCAGCTAACCGTGACATCATCGGCTAACCTGTGACGTCATCGGCTAACTGTGACATCATCGGCTAACCCGTGACATCATCAGCTAACCTGTGACATCATCAGCTAACTGTGACATCATCAGCTAACTGTGACATCATCAGCTAACTGTGACATCATCAGCTAACCTGTGACATCATCAGCTAACTGTGACATCATCAGCTAACCTGTGACATCATCAGCTAACTGTGACATCATCAGCTAACCTGTGACATCACCAGCTAACATGTGACATCATCGGCTAACTGTGACATCATCAGCTAACTGTGACATCATCAGCTAACTGTGACATCATCAGCTAACTGTGACGTCATCGGCTAACCTGTGACATCATCAGCTAACCTGTGACATCATCAGCTAACCTGTGACATCATCAGCTAACCTGTGACGTCATCGGCTAACCTGTGATGTCATCCTCAGGGTGAAGATCAAGTCTGAGCCAATCAGGAGGGAAGGACCCAAGGTGAGGGGGCGGGGCCTGCAGCCTCCGACCAATCACAGACAGGGACAGAGACGCCGGCTCTGATCACGACAACAACAACAAGAGTGACGTGTGTGTGTGTGTGTGTGTGTGTGTGTGTGTGTGTGTGTGTGTGTGTGTGTGTGTGTGTGTGTGTGTGTGTGTGTGTGTGTGTGTGTGTGTGTGTGTGTGTGTGTGTGTGTGTGTGTGTGTGTCTGTGTGTGTGTGTGTGTGTGTGTGTGTGTTTCAGTGGGACCCGTCCAGACTGAACGAGAACAGCACCTTTGTCCTGGGCTCCAGAGCAAACAAGTGAGTCAACAACAACAACAACGACGACAATGACAACGACAACAACGACGACAACAACAACAACGGCGACAACGACGACAACGACGACAACGACGACGACAACAACAACAACAACGACAAAAGCAACATCAACAACGACAACTACAACAACGTCAACAACAACAACAATGACAAAAGCAACAACAACGACGACAACAACAACAACGTCAACAACAACAACAATGACAAAAGCAACATCAACAACAACGACAACTACAACAACAACGACGACAACACCAATAACAACAACAACAACAACAATAAGGACAACAACGACGACAACAACAACAACAACAACAACAACTACAACAACAACAACGTCAACAACAACGACGACGACAACTACAACAACAATAACAACAACAACAACAACAATGACGACAACAACTACGACGACAACAACGACAACAACAACAATGACGAAAACAACAACGACGACAACAACGACAACAACTACAACGACGACGACAACAACAACAACTACGACAACGACAACAACAACGACGACAACAACTACAACAGCGACGACAACAACAACGACGACAATAACGACAACGACGACAACAACAACAACAACGACAACAACAATGACAACAACAACAACTACGCAACAACAACGACGACGACAAGGACGACGACAACAACGACAACAACAACGACGACAACAACGACAACAACAATGACAACAACAACGACGACAACAATGACAACAACAACGACGACAACAACAACGACGACAACAACGACAACAACAACAACAACTACAACAACGACGACAACAGCGACAACAACAACAACTACAATGACGACAACAACAACGACAACAACAACGACAACAACAACAACAACAACTACAATGACGACAACAACGACGACAATAACAACGACAACAACAACAACGACAACAACGACAACAACGAAGACAACAACGACAACAACAATGAAGACAACGACGACAACAACAACGACGACAACAACGACGACAACAACAACGACAACAACAACGACGACAACTACGACAACAATGACGACAACAACAACAACGACAACAACAACAACTACAACAACAACGACGACAACAACAACTACGACAACAACAACTACGACAACAACTACGACAACAACGACGACAACAACAACGACAACAACAACAACGACAACAACAACGACGACAACAACAACAACGTCGACAACAAAAACAACGACAACAACGTCGACAACAACGACAACAACGACGACAACTACAACAACAACAACGACAACAACGACGACAACAACGACGACAACAACAACAACAATGACAACAACGACGACAACAACTACAACAACAACAACAACGACGACAACAACGACAACAACAACGAAAACAACAACTACAACAACGACAACAACAACTACGACAACAACGACGACGACGACAACAACGACAACAGCAACAACAACAAGAACAACAACAACAACTACGACAACAACGACGACAACAACAACAACAACATCGACAACAACAACAATGACAACAACAACAACAACGACGACAACAACATCGACAACAACGACGACAACAACATCGACAACAACAACAATGACAACAACTACAACGACGACAACAACAACGACGACAACAACGACGACAACAACTACGACGACAACAACAACAACAATGACAACAACAACAACAACATCGACAACAACAACAATGACAACAACAACAACAACGACGACGACAACAACAATGACAACGACGACAACAACAATGACAACAACGACGACAACAACAATGACAACAACAACAACAACGACGGCAACAACAACTACAACAACAACAACAATGACGACAACAACAACAACAACGACAACTACAACAACAACGACGACAACAACAACGACGACAACGACAACAACAACAACGTCAACAACAACGACGACAACAACAACAACGACAACAACTACAACAACAACAACAATGACGACAACGACGACAACAACAACAACAACAACAACACCAACGACGACAACAACAACAACGACAACAACAACAATGACGACAACAACGACAACAACGACGACAACAACGACGACAACAACAACGACAACTACAACAACGACAACAACAACAATAACGACGACGACGACAACAAAAACGACGACAACAACGACAACAACAACGACAACAACTACGACGACAACAACAACAATAACAACAACGACAACAACGACAACAAGGACAACGACGACGACAACAACAACAACAACGACAACAACGTCAACAACGACGACAACAACAACGACAACGTCAACAACAACAACGACAACAACGACGACGACAACAACAACAACAACAACAATGTCAACAACAACGACAACAACGACGACAACAACAACGACAACAATAAGGACAACAACGACAACAACAACGACGACAACAACTACAACAACGACAACAACGACAACAACAACGACGACAACAACGACAACAACAACGTCAACGACGACGACGACGACAACAACGACAACAACAACGACGACGACGACAACAACTACAACAACAACAACAACAACAACAACAACGACGACAACTACAACAACAACGACGACAACAACAACCACAACTACGACAACAACGACGACAACAACTACAACGACGACAACAACAACGACAACAACAACAACAACGACGACGACAACAACAACAACGACGACAACAACGACGACAACAACAACAACGACGACAACAACTACGGACAACAACAACGACGACAACAACAACAACTACAACAACAACAACGACGACAACTACAACAACGACGACGACAACAACGACAACGACAACAACAACGACGACAACAACAACAACGACAATAAATACGACGACAACAATGACAACTACAACAACGACAACAACAACAATAACGACGACGACGACAACAAAAACGACGACAACAACGACAACAACAACAATAACGACGACGACGACAACAAAAACGACGACAACGACAACAACAACGACAACAACTACGACGACAACAACAACAATAACAACAACGACAACAAGGACAACGACGACGACAACGACAACAACAACGATGACAACGATGACGACAACAACAACGACAACAACGTCAACAACAACGACGACAACGACAACGTCAACAACAACAACGACAACAACGACGACGACAACAACAACAACAACAACAATGTCAACAACAACGACAACAATGACGACAATAAGGACAACAACGACGACAACGACAACAACGACAACGACGACAACAACAACGACAACAACTACGACAACAACAACAACGACAACAACAACGACGACAACAACAACGTCAACAACGACGACGACGACGACAACAACAACGACGACGACGACAACAACTACAACAACAACGACGACAACGACGACAACGACGACGACAACAACAACGACGACAACAACAACAACGACAACTACAACAACAACGACAACAACGACGACAACGACGACGACAACAACAACGACGACAACAACAACAACGACGACAACAACGACAACAACAACTACAACAACAACAACGACGACAACTACAACAACGACGACAACAACGACGTCAACAACAACGACAACAACCACGACAACAACGACGACAACAACGACGACAACAACAACAACAACAACGACAACAACTACGACGACGACAACAACAGCGACGACGACAACAACAACAACGACGACAACTACAACAACTATAACTACAACAACGACGACAACAACAACTAAGACAACAACAACGACGACAACAACAACGACGACAACAACAACGGCAACAACTACTACAACAACAACGACAACAACAAGAAGAAGAAGAACAACAACAACAACAGCAACAAGAAGAAGAACAACAGCAACAACGACAACAACAACAACGACAACAACAACGACAACAACAAGAAGAAGAAGAACAACAACAACAACAGCAACAAGAAGAAGAACAACAACAACAACAACAGCAACAACGACAACAACGACAACAACAACGACAACAACAACGACAACAACAACGACGACAACAACGACAACAACAACGACAACAACAACGACGACAACAACGACAACAACAACGACGACAACAACAACAACGACAACAACAACGACGACGACAACAACAACGACAACTACAACAACGACGACGACAACAACTACGACAACAACAACAATGACAATAACCACGACAACAACGACAACGACGTCAACAACAACAACAACGACAACAACAACAACAACGACAACAACGACAACTACAACAACAATGTCAACAACAATGTCAACAACGACAACAACGACAACAACAACGACAACAACAACGACGACAACAACAACGACAACTACAACAACTATAACTACAACAACGACGACAACAACAACTAAGACAACAACAACGACGACAACAACAACGACGACAACAACAACGGCAACAACTACTACAACAACAACGACAACAACAAGAAGAAGAAGAACAACAACAACAACAGCAACAAGAAGAAGAACAACAGCAACAACGACAACAACAACAACGACAACAACAACGACAACAACAAGAAGAAGAAGAACAACAACAACAACAGCAACAAGAAGAAGAACAACAACAACAACAACAGCAACAACGACAACAACGACAACAACAACGACAACAACAACGACAACAACAACGACGACAACAACGACAACAACAACGACAACAACAACGACGACAACAACGACAACAACAACGACGACAACAACAACGACAACAACAACAACAACGACAACAACAACGACAACAACAACAACTACGACAACAACAACGACGACAACAACAACTACAACAACGACGACAACAACAACAACGACGACAACAACGACGACAACAACGACAACAACGACGACAACAACGACAACGACAACAACGACGACGACAACAACAACGACTACAACGACAACAACTACAACAACGACGACAACAACGACGACAACAACGACAACAACAACGACGACAACAACAACGACAACAACAACAACGACGACGACAACAACAACAACAATAACCACGACAACGACAACAACAACGACAACAACAACTACGACGACAACAACGACAACAGCGACGACGACAACAACGACGATGACAACAACAACGACAACAAAAACGACAACAAAGACAACAACAACGACGACAACAACGACAACAATGTCAACAACGACGACAACAACAACGACAACAACGACAACAACGACAACTACAACGACGACGACAACAACGACGACAACAACGACAACAACAACTACAACAACTACAACAACAACAACGACAACAACGACGACAACTACAACAACAACTACAACAACAACAACAACAACCACAACAACTACAACGACAACAACGACGACAACAACAACAACTACGACAACAACTACGACAACAACTACAACGACGACAACAACAACGACAACAACAACAACAACAATAATCACGACAACAACAACAACTACAACGACGACAACAACAACGACAACAACAACAACAACGACAACGACGACAACAACAACGACAACAACGACAACAACGACAACAACTACAACAACAACAACGACGACAACAACAACAACAACGACAACTACAACGACGACAACAACAACGACAACGACATCGACAACTACAACGACAACAACGACTACAACAACAACAACAACGACAACAACTACAACAACAACAACGACAACTACAACGACGACAACAACGACGACAACAACAACGACGACGACAACAACAACAACGACAACAACAACTACAACAACAACAACGACAACAACAACAACAACGACGACGACAACAACGACAACAACAACAACAACAATGACAACAACAACGACAACAACGACAACAACAACGACAACAACAACAACAACAACGACGACAACAACGACAACAACAACGACAACAACGACAACAACGACAACAACGACGACAACAACAACTACGACAACAACTACAACAACAACAACGACGACAACGACAACAACAACTACAACGACAACAACAACAACAACAACAATGACAACGACAACAACAACGACGACGACAACAACAACGACAACTACAACAACGACGACGACAACAACTACGACAACAACAACAATGACAATAACCACGACAACAACGACAACGACGTCAACAACAACAACAACGACAACAACAACAACAACGACAACAACGACAACTACAACAACAATGTCAACAACAATGTCAACAACGACAACAACGACAACAACAACGACAACAACAACGACGACAACAACAACGACAACTACAACAACTATAACTACAACAACGACGACAACAACAACTAAGACAACAACAACGACGACAACAACAACGACGACAACAACAACGGCAACAACTACTACAACAACAACGACAACAACAAGAAGAAGAAGAACAACAACAACAACAGCAACAAGAAGAAGAACAACAGCAACAACGACAACAACAACAACGACAACAACAACGACAACAACAAGAAGAAGAAGAACAACAACAACAACAGCAACAAGAAGAAGAACAACAACAACAACAACAGCAACAACGACAACAACGACAACAACAACGACAACAACAACGACAACAACAACGACGACAACAACGACAACAACAACGACAACAACAACGACGACAACAACGACAACAACAACGACAACAACAACGACACACAACACACACCGACAACAACACACAACAACACAACAACGACAACACAACGACAACAACAACAACTACGACAACAACAACGACGACAACAACAACTACAACAACGACGACAACAACAACAACGACGACAACAACGACGACAACAACGACAACAACGACGACAACAACGACAACGACAACAACGACGACGACAACAACAACGACTACAACGACAACAACTACAACAACGACGACAACAACGACAACAACAACGACGACAACAACAACGACAACAACAACGACGACGACAACAACAACAACAATAACCACGACAACGACAACAACAACGACAACAACAACTACGACGACAACAACGACAACAGCGACGACGACAACAACGACGATGACAACAACAACGACAACAAAAACGACAACAAAGACAACAACAACGACGACAACAACGACAACAATGTCAACAACGACGACAACAACAACGACAACAACGACAACAACGACAACTACAACGACGACGACAACAACGACGACAACAACGACAACAACAACTACAACAACTACAACAACAACGACAACAACGACGACAACTACAACTACAACAACAACAACAACAACCACAACAACTACAACGACAACAACGACGACAACAACAACAACTACGACAACAACTACGACAACAACTACAACGACGACAACAACAACGACAACAACAACAACAACAATAATCACGACAACAACAACAACTACAACGACGACAACAACAACGACAACAACAACAACAACGACAACGACGACAACAACAACGACAACAACGACAACAACGACAACAACTACAACAACAACAACGACGACAACAACAACAACAACGACAACTACAACGACGACAACAACAACGACAACGACATCGACAACTACAACGACAACAACGACAGCAACAACAACAATAAAAACAACAACGACAACAACTACAACAACAACAACGACTACAACAACAACAACAACGACAACAACTACAACAACAACAACGACAACTACAACGACGACAACAACGACGACAACAACAACGACGACGACAACAACAACAACGACAACAACAACTACAACAACAACAACGACAACAACAACAACAACGACGACGACAACAACGACAACAACAACAACAACAATGACAACAACAACGACAACAACGACAACAACAACGACAACAACAACAACAACAACGACGACAACAACGACAACAACAACGACAACAACGACAACAACGACAACAACGACGACAACAACAACTACGACAACAACTACAACAACAACAACGACGACAACGACAACAACAACTACAACGACAACAACAACAACAACAACAATGACAACGACAACAACAACGACTACAACAACAACGACAACAACAACAACAACGACAACA
>NW_028154864.1:57500-67672 GCF_963691815.1 Echiichthys vipera | reverse complement strand
TAGGGTTAGGGTTAGGGGTTAGGGTTAGGGTAGGTTAGGGTTAGGGTTAGGGTTAGGGTTAGGGTTAGGGTTAGGGTTAGGGTTAGGGTTAGGGTTAGGGTTAGGGGTTAGGGTTAGGGTTAGGGTTAGGGGGTTAGGGGTTAGGGTTAGGGTTAGGGTTAGGGTTAGGGTTAGGGTTAGGGTTAGGGTTAGGGTGGTTAGGGTTAGGGTTAGGGGTTAGGGTTAGGGGTTAGGGGTTAGGGTTAGGGGTTAGGGTTAGGGGTTAGGGTTAGGGGTTAGGGTTAGGGTTAGGTTAGGGTTAGGGTTAGGGTTAGGGTTAGGGTTAGGGTTAGGGTTAGGGTTAGGGGTTAGGGTTAGGGTTAGGGTTAGGGTTAGGGTTAGGGTTAGGGTTAGGGTTAGGGTGGTTAGGGTTAGGGTTAGGGTTAGGGTTAGGGTTAGGGTTAGGGTTAGGGTTAGGGTTAGGGTTAGGGTTAGGGTTAGGGGTTAGGGTTAGGGTTAGGGTTAGGGTTAGGGTTAGGGTTAGGGTTAGGGGTTAGGGTTAGGGTTAGGGTTAGGGTTAGGGTTAGGGGTTAGGGTTAGGGGTTAGGGTTAGGGTTAGGTTAGGGTTAGGGTTAGGGTTAGGGTTAGGGTTAGGGTTAGGGTTAGGGTTAGGGTTAGGGGTTAGGGTTAGGGGTTAGGGTTAGGGTTAGGGTTAGGGGTTAGGGTTAGGGTTAGGGTTAGGGTTAGGGTTAGGGTTAGGGTTAGGGTTAGGGTTAGGGTTAGGGTTAGGTTAGGGTTAGGGTTAGGGTTAGGGTTAGGGTTAGGGTTAGGGTTAGGGTTAGGGTTAGGGTTAGGGTTAGGGTTAGGGTTAGGGTTAGGGGTTAGGGTTAGGGTTAGGGTTAGGGTTAGGGTAGGGTTAGGGTTAGGTTAGGGTTAGGGTTAGGGTTAGGGTTAGGGTTAGGGTTAGGGGTTAGGGTTAGGGTTAGGGTTAGGGGTTAGGGTTAGGGTTAGGGTTAGGGTTAGGGTTAGGGTTAGGGTTAGGGTTAGGGTTAGGGTAGGGTTAGGGGTTAGGGTTAGGGTTAGGGTTAGGGGTTAGGGTTAGGGTTAGGGTTAGGGTTAGGGTTAGGGTTAGGGTTACGGGTTAGGGGGTTAGGGTTAGGGTAGGGATAGGGTTAGGGTTAGGGTTAGGGTTAGGGAACGGGTTACGGGAACGGAACGGGATCGGGAACGGGAACGGGTACGGGAACGGGAGGTACGGGAACGGGTACGGGAACGGGTAGGGTACGGGTAGGGTAAGGGTTCGGGTACGGGAACGGGAACGGGAACGGGGTACGGGTACGGGTACGGGTACGGGAACGGGGAACGGGAACGGGAACGGGAACGGGTACGGGAACGGGAACGGGAACGGGAACGGGATCGGGAACGGGTACGGGAACGGGAACGGGAACGGGAACGGGTGAACGGGAACGGGAACGGGTACGGGGAACGGGAACGGGAACGGGAACGGGGAACGGAGAACGGGGAACGGGAACGGGAACGGGAACGGGGAACGGGTTACGGGAACGGGTACGGGAACGGGGAACGGAACGGGAACGGGAACGGGAACGGGAACGGGAACGGGAACGGGAACGGGAACGGGTACGGGAACGTGGAACGGGTACGGAGGAACGGGAACGGGAACGGGAACGGGAACGGAACGGGAACGGGAACGGGAACGGGAACGGGAACGGGTAACGGGAACGGGGAACGGGAACGGGAACGGGAACGGGAACGGAACGGGAACGGGAACGGGAACGGGACTGGAACGGGTAACGGGAACGGGAACGGGAACGGTACGGGAACTGGAACGGGAACGGGAACGGGAACGGGAACGGGTACGGGACGGGAACGGAACGGGAACGGGAACGGGAACGGACGGGAACGGGAACGGGAACGGGAACGGGAACGGGAACGGAACGGGAACGGGAACGGTAACGGGAACGGGAACGGTACGGGAACGGGAACGTGACGGAACGTGAACGGGAACGGGAACGGGAACGGGAACGGAACGGGAACGGGAACGGGAACGGGACGGGAACGGGAACGGGAACGGGACTGAACGGGAACGGGAACGGGGAACGGGAACGGGAACGGGAACGGGAACGGGAACGGGAACGGGAACGGGTACGGAACGGGACGGGAACGGGAACGGGAACGGGAACGGGAACGGTGAACGGGAACGGGGAACGGGAACGGGAACGGGAACGGGAACGGAACGTGGAACGGGAACGGGAACGGGAACGGAACGGGAACGGTAGACGGGAACGGGAACGGGAACGGTGAACGGGAACGGGAACGGGAACGGGAACGGGAACGGGGTACGGGTCGGGAACGGGAACGGGAACGTGGAACGGGAACGTGGAACGGGAACGGGAACGGGAACGGGAACGGGAACGGGAACGGGAACTGGAACGGGAACGGGAACGGGTAACGGGAACGGGAACGGGAACGTGAACGGTGGAACGGTGAACGGAACGGGAACGGGAACGGGAACGGGAACGGGAACGGGAACGGTACGGAACGGGAACGGGAACGGGAACGGGAACGGGAACGGGGAACGGGAACGGGAACGGGAACGGGAACGGGAACGGGAACGGAACGGGAACGGGAACGGGAACGGGAACGGGAACGGGAACGGGAACGGTAACGGGAACGGGAACGGGAACGGGAACGGGAACGGGAACGGGAACGGGAACGGGAACGGGAACGGTAACGGGAACGGGAACGGGAACGGTACGGGAACGGGAACGGGAACGGGAACGGGAACGGGAACGGGGAACGGGAACGTGAACGGGAACGGGAACGGGAACGGGAACGGGAACGGTACGGAACGGGAACGGGAACGTGGAACGGGAACGGGAACGGGAACGGTACGGGAACGGGAACGGTACGGGAACGGGAACGGGAACGGGAACGGGAACGGGTACGGGAACGTACGGGAACGGGAACTGTAACGGAACGGGAACGGGAACGGGACGTACGGGAACGGGAACGGGAACGGGAACGGGAACGTGAACGGGAACGGGAACGGGAACGGGAACGGGAACGGAACGGGAACGGGAACGGGAACGGGTAACGGGAACGGGAACGGGACGGGAACGGGAACGGGAACGGGAACGGGAACGGGAACGGGTACGGGACGGGAACGGGAACGGGACGGAACGGGAACGGGAACGGGAACGGGAACGGGAACGGGAACGGGAACGTGAACGGGAACGGGAACGTGAACGGGAACGGTACGGGAACGGGAACGGAACGGGTACGGGAACGGGAACGGGAACTGTACGGGACGGGAACGGGAACTGTAACGGAACGGGAACGGGAACGGGAACGGGAACGGAACGGGAACGGGAACGGGAACGGGAACGGGGAACGGGAACTGGAACGGGAACGGGAACGGGAACGTGAACGGGAACGGGAACGGGAACGGGAACGGGAACGGGAACGTGGAACGGGAACGGGAACGGGAACGGGAACGGGAACGGGAACGGGGAACGGGAACGGGAACGGGGAACGTGAACTGTGAACGGGAACGTGGAACGGGAACGGGAACGGGAACGGGGAACGGGAACGGGAACGGGAACGGGAACGGGAACGGGAACGGGAACGTACGGGAACGGGAACGGGAACGGGAACGGGAACGGGAACGGGAACGGGAACGGTACGGAACGGGAACGGGAACGGTACGGAACGGGAACGGGAACGGGAACTGGAACGGGAACGGGAACGGGAACGGGAACGGGAACGGGAACGGGAACGGGAACGGGAACGGTGAACGGGAACGTGGAACGGGAACGTGAACGGGAACGGGAACGGGAACGGGAACGGGAACGGGAACGGGAACGGGAACGGGAACGGGACGGATCGGAACGGGAACGGAACGGGTACGGGAACGGGAACGGGAACGGGAACGGGAACGGGAACGGAACGGGAACGGGAACGTGGAACGGGAACGGGAACGGGAACGGGAACGGGAACGGAACGGGAACGGGAACGGGAACGGGAACGGGAACGGGAACGGGAACGGACGGGAACGGGAACGGGAACGGGAACGGGTAACGGGAACGGGAACGGGAACGGGAACGGGAACGGGAACGGGAACGGGAACGGGATCGGGAACGGGAACGGGAACGGGAACGGGAGACGGGAACGGGAACGGGAACGGGAACGGGAACGGGATCGGGAACGGGACGGGAACGGGAACTGGAACGGGAACGGACGGGAACGGGAACGGGAACGGGTACGGGAACGGGACGGAACGGGAACGGGAACGGAACGGGAACGGGAACGGTAACGGGAACGGGAACGGGAACGGGAACGGGAACGGGAACGGGAACGGGAACGGGAACGGGAACGGGAACGGGAACGGGAACGGGAACGGGAACGGGAACGGGAACGGGAACGGGTACGGGAACGGGAACGGGAACGGGAACGGGAACGGGAACGGTACGGTACGGGAACGGGAACGGGAACGGGACGGTAACGGGAACGGGAACGGGAACGGGAACGGTGAACGGGAACGGGAACGGGAACGGGAACGGGAACGGGGAACGGGAACGGGAACGTGAACGGGAACGGGAACGGGAACGGGAACGGGGAACGGGAACGGGAACGGAACGGGAACGTGGAACGGGGAACGGGAACGGGAACGGGAACGGGAACGGGACGGGAACGGGTAACGGGAACGGGAACGGGAACGGGATCGGGTACGGGGAACGGGAACGGGTACGGGAACGGAACGGGAACGGGAACGGGACGGACGGACGGGAACGGGAACGGGAACGGTGAACGGGAACGGGAACGGAACGGGAACGGGAACGGGAACGGGAACGGGATACGGGAACGGAACGGGAACGGGAACGGGACGGTAACGGGAACGGGTACGGGAACGGACGGGAACGGGATCGGGAACGGGAACGGGTACGGGAACGGGTTCGTGAACGGAACGTGGAACGGGTACTGGAACGGGATCGGGACGGGAACGGGAACGGTACGGGAACGGTCGTACGGATCGGGAGGACGGAACCCTAACCCTACCCTACCCCTACCCCTACCCACCCACCCCTACCCCTACCCCAACCCTCACCCTCACCCACCCCTCACCCCAACCCTACCCTCACCCTACCCCACCCCAACCCTCACCCTACACCCTAACCCTCACCGAACCTAACCCTAACCCTCACCCTCACCCTACCCCTAACCCTCACCCTAACCCTAACCCTAACCCTACCCCCTACCCTAACCCTAACCCTAACCCTAACCCTAACCCTAACCCTAACCCTAACCCTAACCCTAACCCTAACCCTAACCTAACCCTAACCCTAACCCTAACCCTAACCCTAACCCTAACCCTAACCCTAACCCTAACCCTAACCCTAACCCTAACCCTAACCCTAACCCTAACCCTAACCCTAACCCTAACCCTAACCCTAACCCTAACCCTAACCCTAACCCTAACCCTAACCCTAACCCTAACCCTAACCCTAACCCTAACCCTAACCCTAACCCTAACCCTAACCCTAACCCTAACCCTAACCCTAACCCTAACCCTAACCCTAACCCTAACCCTAACCCTAACCCTAACCCTAACCCTAACCCTAACCCTAACCCTAACCCTAACCCTAACCCTAACCCTAACCCTAACCCTAACCCTAACCCTAACCCTAACCCTAACCCTAACCCTAACCCTAACCCTAACCCTAACCCTAACCCTAACCCTAACCCTAACCCTAACCCTAACCCTAACCCTAACCCTAACCCTAACCCTAACCCTAACCCTAACCCTAACCCTAACCCTAACCCTAACCCTAACCCTAACCCTAACCCTAACCCTAACCCTAACCCTAACCCTAACCCTAACCCTAACCCTAACCCTAACCCTAACCCTAACCCTAACCCTAACCCTAACCCTAACCCTAACCCTAACCCTAACCCTAACCCTAACCCTAACCCTAACCCTAACCCTAACCCTAACCCTAACCCTAACCCTAACCCTAACCCTAACCCTAACCCTAACCCTAACCCTAACCCTAACCCTAACCCTAACCCTAACCCTAACCCTAACCCTAACCCTAACCCTAACCCTAACCCTAACCCTAACCCTAACCCTAACCCTAACCCTAACCCTAACCCTAACCCTAACCCTAACCCTAACCCTAACCCTAACCCTAACCCTAACCCTAACCCTAACCCTAACCCTAACCCTAACCCTAACCCTAACCCTAACCCTAACCCTAACCCTAACCCTAACCCTAACCCTAACCCTAACCCTAACCCTAACCCTAACCCTAACCCTAACCCTAACCCTAACCCTAACCCTAACCCTAACCCTAACCCTAACCCTAACCCTAACCCTAACCCTAACCCTAACCCTAACCCTAACCCTAACCCTAACCCTAACCCTAACCCTAACCCTAACCCTAACCCTAACCCTAACCCTAACCCTAACCCTAACCCTAACCCTAACCCTAACCCTAACCCTAACCCTAACCCTAACCCTAACCCTAACCCTAACCCTAACCCTAACCCTAACCCTAACCCTAACCCTAACCCTAACCCTAACCCTAACCCTAACCCTAACCCTAACCCTAACCCTAACCCTAACCCTAACCCTAACCCTAACCCTAACCCTAACCCTAACCCTAACCCTAACCCTAACCCTAACCCTAACCCTAACCCTAACCCTAACCCTAACCCTAACCCTAACCCTAACCCTAACCCTAACCCTAACCCTAACCCTAACCCTAACCCTAACCCTAACCCTAACCCTAACCCTAACCCTAACCCTAACCCTAACCCTAACCCTAACCCTAACCCTAACCCTAACCCTAACCCTAACCCTAACCCTAACCCTAACCCTAACCCTAACCCTAACCCTAACCCTAACCCTAACCCTAACCCTAACCCTAACCCTAACCCTAACCCTAACCCTAACCCTAACCCTAACCCTAACCCTAACCCTAACCCTAACCCTAACCCTAACCCTAACCCTAACCCTAACCCTAACCCTAACCCTAACCCTAACCCTAACCCTAACCCTAACCCTAACCCTAACCCTAACCCTAACCCTAACCCTAACCCTAACCCTAACCCTAACCCTAACCCTAACCCTAACCCTAACCCTAACCCTAACCCTAACCCTAACCCTAACCCTAACCCTAACCCTAACCCTAACCCTAACCCTAACCCTAACCCTAACCCTAACCCTAACCCTAACCCTAACCCTAACCCTAACCCTAACCCTAACCCTAACCCTAACCCTAACCCTAACCCTAACCCTAACCCTAACCCTAACCCTAACCCTAACCCTAACCCTAACCCTAACCCTAACCCTAACCCTAACCCTAACCCTAACCCTAACCCTAACCCTAACCCTAACCCTAACCCTAACCCTAACCCTAACCCTAACCCTAACCCTAACCCTAACCCTAACCCTAACCCTAACCCTAACCCTAACCCTAACCCTAACCCTAACCCTAACCCTAACCCTAACCCTAACCCTAACCCTAACCCTAACCCTAACCCTAACCCTAACCCTAACCCTAACCCTAACCCTAACCCTAACCCTAACCCTAACCCTAACCCTAACCCTAACCCTAACCCTAACCCTAACCCTAACCCTAACCCTAACCCTAACCCTAACCCTAACCCTAACCCTAACCCTAACCCTAACCCTAACCCTAACCCTAACCCTAACCCTAACCCTAACCCTAACCCTAACCCTAACCCTAACCCTAACCCTAACCCTAACCCTAACCCTAACCCTAACCCTAACCCTAACCCTAACCCTAACCCTAACCCTAACCCTAACCCTAACCCTAACCCTAACCCTAACCCTAACCCTAACCCTAACCCTAACCCTAACCCTAACCCTAACCCTAACCCTAACCCTAACCCTAACCCTAACCCTAACCCTAACCCTAACCCTAACCCTAACCCTAACCCTAACCCTAACCCTAACCCTAACCCTAACCCTAACCCTAACCCTAACCCTAACCCTAACCCTAACCCTAACCCTAACCCTAACCCTAACCCTAACCCTAACCCTAACCCTAACCCTAACCCTAACCCTAACCCTAACCCTAACCCTAACCCTAACCCTAACCCTAACCCTAACCCTAACCCTAACCCTAACCCTAACCCTAACCCTAACCCTAACCCTAACCCTAACCCTAACCCTAACCCTAACCCTAACCCTAACCCTAACCCTAACCCTAACCCTAACCCTAACCCTAACCCTAACCCTAACCCTAACCCTAACCCTAACCCTAACCCTAACCCTAACCCTAACCCTAACCCTAACCCTAACCCTAACCCTAACCCTAACCCTAACCCTAACCCTAACCCTAACCCTAACCCTAACCCTAACCCTAACCCTAACCCTAACCCTAACCCTAACCCTAACCCTAACCCTAACCTAACCCTAACCCTAACCCTAACCCTAACCCTAACCCTAACCCTAACCCTAACCCTAACCCTAACCCTAACCCTAACCCTAACCCTAACCCTAACCCTAACCCTAACCCTAACCCTAACCCTAACCCTAACCCTAACCCTAACCCTAACCCTAACCCTAACCCTAACCCTAACCCTAACCCTAACCCTAACCCTAACCCTAACCCTAACCCTAACCCTAACCCTAACCCTAACCCTAACCCTAACCCTAACCCTAACCCTAACCCTAACCCTAACCCTAACCCTAACCCTAACCCTAACCCTAACCCTAACCCTAACCCTAACCCTAACCCTAACCCTAACCCTAACCCTAACCCTAACCCTAACCCTAACCCTAACCCTAACCCTAACCCTAACCCTAACCCTAACCCTAACCCTAACCCTAACCCTAACCCTAACCCTAACCCTAACCCTAACCCTAACCCTAACCCTAACCCTAACCCTAACCCTAACCCTAACCCTAACCCTAACCCTAACCCTAACCCTAACCCTAACCCTAACCCTAACCCTAACCCTAACCCTAACCCTAACCCTAACCCTAACCCTAACCCTAACCCTAACCCTAACCCTAACCCTAACCCTAACCCTAACCCTAACCCTAACCCTAACCCTAACCCTAACCCTAACCCTAACCCTAACCCTAACCCTAACCCTAACCCTAACCCTAACCCTAACCCTAACCCTAACCCTAACCCTAACCCTAACCCTAACCCTAACCCTAACCCTAACCCTAACCCTAACCCTAACCCTAACCCTAACCCTAACCCTAACCCTAACCCTAACCCTAACCCTAACCCTAACCCTAACCCTAACCCTAACCCTAACCCTAACCCTAACCCTAACCCTAACCCTAACCCTAACCCTAACCCTAACCCTAACCCTAACCCTAACCCTAACCCTAACCCTAACCCTAACCCTAACCCTAACCCTAACCCTAACCCTAACCCTAACCCTAACCCTAACCCTAACCCTAACCCTAACCCTAACCCTAACCCTAACCCTAACCCTAACCCTAACCCTAACCCTAACCCTAACCCTAACCCTAACCCTAACCCTAACCCTAACCCTAACCCTAACCCTAACCCTAACCCTAACCCTAACCCTAACCCTAACCCTAACCCTAACCCTAACCCTAACCCTAACCCTAACCCTAACCCTAACCCTAACCCTAACCCTAACCCTAACCCTAACCCTAACCCTAACCCTAACCCTAACCCTAACCCTAACCCTAACCCTAACCCTAACCCTAACCCTAACCCTAACCCTAACCCTAACCCTAACCCTAACCCTAACCCTAACCCTAACCCTAACCCTAACCCTAACCCTAACCCTAACCCTAACCCTAACCCTAACCCTAACCCTAACCCTAACCCTAACCCTAACCCTAACCCTAACCCTAACCCTAACCCTAACCCTAACCCTAACCCTAACCCTAACCCTAACCCTAACCCTAACCCTAACCCTAACCCTAACCCTAACCCTAACCCTAACCCTAACCCTAACCCTAACCCTAACCCTAACCCTAACCCTAACCCTAACCCTAACCCTAACCCTAACCCTAACCCTAACCCTAACCCTAACCCTAACCCTAACCCTAACCCTAACCCTAACCCTAACCCTAACCCTAACCCTAACCCTAACCCTAACCCTAACCCTAACCCTAACCCTAACCCTAACCCTAACCCTAACCCTAACCCTAA
>NW_028154864.1:17500-47500 GCF_963691815.1 Echiichthys vipera | reverse complement strand
ACCCCAACAGTGACACTGGCGATCAAGATCTTTCTCTTTGCACATTTGACCCTGGATTTCAAATTGATATTAAACCTTAAAACAGGTGACCAGCTTAAAGCAGGTCACGGGGTTTGAACCTCCAACCTACTGGTCTGCAGCCCTTCTCATAACACCTAGGCCACCTGATGTGACAGTTTCTCTGAGACACTTTCCCGTCCCTCTGTTGCATAATGGGCTCTTATTTTGAAGGAAGAGTGTAAACTGGAGACGATTTTTCTGCACCGTGTGAGACTCAAATCTCTAACCTCTTAGTCTTCAACCCGTCTCATATCACCTTCACTATCCGATGTGACATGGCTGTCCTGGTGTCTGAGGGCACGCTCACACTGACTGTGGTAACACAGTAACAGTTACAATAGCAGCAGCTTAAATAGGATCAAATGATATAAATACACTATATTTGTTGGGTGATCGAGGCTGTTCATAATCTAACTCGCACATATTCAGAATTAGGGGGGAACGTTTACATTAAAGTCATGTTTCTAGTGTTCAAAAGTTTACAAAAGTACTTTCGTTGTTGGATCAGAGAACAATTATTGATTCAATGAATTATTCCCCCACTTAATCTGGGACTCAGGGAGGAGAGAGACAATTAAATACAGAGGTGGGGCCGGGCCAGAGGAGACAGTGATGCATCAGACATTAACAAGCACCACCGACAAAACACACAATCAAGAGGCCTGTGAATATTCTCATTTGTCCAGGTCGTCCCAAAGAAATCTAAGTGGGAAGCAACTGGACGGGTTATTTGTCTGGGACGACAGGGACAAGGGGAGAAAGGAGAGGGTCAAAGACAGGGACCAGGAGAGAAAGGAAAGGCTCTCAACATGTACATGTACCTGTTCTCTTCTCTAAATCTTCAGATTATGGTGGGATCTCCTCATACATGGACAAGAACATGGTCAATCACAGAAGCTCTGATGTCATCAGATATTACTGTTCTTTGTCTTCACTGACCACCTCAACTTCCTCTCACGTATCATATATTCCCTCACATCATTTGCCACAAGTGTGATCAATTATGAGTTGTTGGGTCCAGGTGGTGACAGCTGTGCTTTCATTGTGTTTGACTTTTGCCACCTGTGCTCACCATTCTGCAGCACAGGTGCATCACAATGAAACTGTGTTGGGAAGTTACAAACATGTGTAAACAGGTGAAAAGTGATCATGGTGATTGATTCAATCAGTGGTTCAGACAACAGAGAAATGGGTTCAGACAACAGGGTTTAGTGTTTTAGCAACTGAGAAAAACTGTAAAGACTTTAAACTATTAAATTAAAGGGACACTCAATACATTAACTGTGACTCTGCTGCTGATAATAAATATTGTTCTTCAATCCATCAGTTAAACTACATCTACTCATGACCCTTTCAATGCAACACTACCCACATATGCCTCCTCACTAACAAGCTCCAGACCCGGAAACCAGTAAACAACATTTCAAACCTACAGTCATGTCAGACGACGACTTCTGACCATTAACACCAAAAGACAGAGTTCACTCAAAAGTCATCTCACAGTTATTTTCCAGCTCGTCACAGACGTGAAAAGTCTGGATTCACACAAACATGGAGGCGTTTTTACAGAATGACGTCACTGCACAGGGACAGATAACCGACTCACTCAGCACCGACACAGGTGCTGAAGAAATCGGGAGCGTGCAGACCGGGGTTCAGTGTCTTGCTCACGGACACTTCGACACCCAGTCGGAGCGGGGATCGAACCGCTGACCTCAGATCAGCAGACGACCCTCTCTACCTCCTGTACCACAGACGCCCCGGTGACTTTCACGGGTTCAGAAGTTCATACATATTTAACAGTGACGTGTCTGAGCTTCAACGACTGAAACAGAGACTTTATTGTTTTAATGTGTTAAAAACATGAAGACGCATCACGTGTTTAATTAAACTTCATGTTTTTAAACTCTCTCCTGTTTCTCTCGTGTTCTTTAAACTCAAGTTTTTTCAAATAAAACAATTAGGATCCGTTTGTGTAATTACCCACAATGCACCTGAATCACCACAGGATAGAAGATGCATTTCTGCTGCTCCTCACATTTAATATTATTATTATTATTATTATTATTATTTATTCTCTTTGTCTGGAGCTTTGAACTCTTCATTTACAGCAGAGACAAAGTGGACAATTTGATTACTTCAAAAAAAACATTTAAAATCAGGGACACCGTGGACACTTCAGGGACATCGTGGACACTTCAGAGACACTGTGGATACTTCAGGGACACCGTGGATACTTCAGAGACACTGTGGATACTTCAGAGACACCGTGGATACTTCAGGGACACTGTGGACACTTCAGAGACACTGTGGACACTTCAGGGACACTGTGGATACTTCAGAGACACCGTGGACACTTCAGAGACACCGTGGACACTTCAGGGACACTGTGGATACTTCAGAGACACTGTGGACACTTCAGGGACACCGTGGATACTTCAGGGACACTGTGGACACTTCAAAGACACTGTGGAGACTTCAGGGACACTGTGGACACTTCAGGGACACTGTGGACACTTCAAAGACACTGTGGACACTTCAAAGACACTGTGGACACTTCAAAGACACTGTGGACACTTCAGTAACGCAGTCAACACTTCAGGGACAATGTCAACATTACAGATAAGTCATGGATACTTCAGGGACATCGTGGACACTTCAGGGACACCGTGGATACTTCAGGGACACCGTGGATACTTCAGGGACACCGTGGATACTTCAGGGACACTGTGAACACTTCAGGGACACTGTGGACACTTCAAAGACACTGCGAACACTTCAAAGACACTGCGAACACTTCAAAGACACTGCGAACACTTCAAAGACACTGCGAACACTTCAAAGACACTGTGAACACTTCAAAGACACTGCGAACACTTCAAAGACACTGTGGACACTTCAAAGACACTGTGGACACTTCAGGGACACCGTGGACACTTCAAAGACACCGTGGACACTTCAGGGACACTGTGGACATGTGAGAATGACGACAATTACAGCCGGATGATACAGCAAAAAAATGATCCATAGGCAAGGTTTGAGGTGGGTCATCAAGGCGATTCTTTATTCATTGCCCTTGGCAAACCGTATAGGCACATCAGGATCACCAAACAAAAGAACCCCAGGTTGCCAAAATGGCGCCTATTTATAGGGTGTCAACCTATTACACTGGAAGAATCCATTCTCCAGGATCCCTGGCCTAAAACATTTTTAACCCACCATTGTTTTTATTTCTGTATCTGCACCCCCTCATCTGTGACTTATATATATCCTACTCTACATCCACTGACAGAGAAAATACACCAATACACTTCATATTACCTCCACTAAAATACAATGCACACATTTACCACCCCCACACCAATTTACACGTGGCAGCCCCGGAACTATATAAGTGGCGTCCGTTTCCTGGGGAAGCCTTTTGCCTGCACACCCGGAAGACAAAAGACTGGTGAGTACACAACACTCTTGATTTATCCACTGCACACTCATTAAGCAACACAATACACATTTTTAACTTAGCTCCTTGTTTGATCAATTAACAACTTAATAGGCACATTTAACCCCATGTCCCTCTGCTCTAGGTAAACTGCGTGGCCTACACAGGACCTATCAGCCAGATCAAGACCCGCCAAACATCAATCACATGGCTACAAATCCAAAAATAGTGTTAAAATGTATTGTGCAAATCTCTAATAAAGTGCTGTTGCTCTTCTTAAAGTGTCTGTGCAATTATTAAAGTGCATATGTATTCATACTCGGTCTAAAGTGCGTGGTGCCATGTGTGCAAAACTGGTGACGATGTGCTCTTCGTCACAGGACACTTCAAAGACACCGTGGACACTTCAAAGACACTGTGGACACTTCAGGGACACCGTGGACACTTCAGGGACACATGACAGTTCAGCTGCAGGGAATCATTTCACACACTAACGGCTGCAGCTGAGCTCAGTTATTAATAAACTCTGTTTAAACGTCACCGCTCAGAACCAGAGGCTGGAGCTGCTGCCCGAGACCTGATCCAGGATCAGAGGCTGGAGCTGCTGCCCCTGAGACCTGATCCAGGATCAGAGGCTGGAGCTGCTGCCCGAGACCTGATCCAGGATCAGAGGCTGGAGCTGCTGCCCCTGAGACCTGATCCAGGATCAGAGGCTGGAGCTGCTGCCCCTGAGACCTGATCCAGGATCAGAGGCTGGAGCTGCTGCCCGAGACCTGATCCAGGACCAGAGGCTGGAGCTGCTGCCCCTGAGACCTGATCCAGGATCAGAGGCTGGAGCTGCTGACCCTGAGACCTGATCCAGGACCAGAGGCTGGAGCTGCTGCCCCTGAGACCTGATCCAGGATCAGAGGCTGGAGCTGCTGCCCCTGAGACCTGATCCAGGATCAGAGGCTGGAGCTGCTGCCCCTGAGACCTGATCCAGGATCAGAGGCTGGAGCTGCTGCCCCTGAGACCTGATCCAGGTGGTTAGGGTTTTCCGGGTCACAGCCGCCCTGAGGCTTGTTTGTCAGGAGGTGATGATGTCACAGGGAAACTGATCCACAGCTGACGGCGTGATGATGTCATCCAGGTCAAAGACACGGAGACACGATACTTTGTGTTACTATGAGACCGACAACAGGTCCTCAGGTTCCCCTAGAGACCAGGTCCACCACAGACCAGTTTAACAGTCCTCAGGTCCCCCAAGAGACCAGGTCCACCACAGACCAGTTTAACAGTCCTCAGGTCCATCACAGACCAGTTTAACAGTCCTCAGGTCCACCACAGACCAGTTTAACAGTCCTCAGGTCCAACACAGACCACTTTAACAGTCCTCAGGTCCATCACAGACCAGTTAAACAGTCCTCAGGTCCACCACAGACCAGTTAAACAGTCCTCAGGTCCACCACAGACCAGTTTAACAGTCCTCAGGTCCACCACAGACCAGTTTAACAGTCCTCAGGTCCAACACAGACCAGTTTAACAGTCCTCAGGTCCATCACAGACCAGTTAAACAGTCCTCAGGTCCACCACAGACCAGTTTAACAGTCCTCAGGTCCACCACAGACCAGTTTAACAGTCCTCAGGTCCATCACAGACCAGTTTAACAGTCCTCAGGTCCATCACAGACCAGTTTAACAGTCCTCAGGTCCATCACAGACTAGTTTAACAGTCCTCAGGTCCATCACAGACCAGTTTAACAGTCCTCAGGTCCCCCACAGACCAGTTTAACAGTCCTCAGGTCCATCACAGACCAGTTAAACAGTCCTCAGGTCCATCACAGACTAGTTTAACAGTCCTCAGGTCCATCACAGACCAGTTTAACAGTCCTCAGGTCCATCACAGACTAGTTTAACAGTCCTCAGGTCCACCACAGACCAGTTTAACAGTCCTCAGATCCATCACAGACCAGTTGAACAGTCCTCAGATCCATCACAGACCAGTTTAACAGTCCTCAGGTCCATCACAGACCAGTTTAACAGTCCTCAGGTCCATCACAGACTAGTTTAACAGTCCTCAGATCCATCACAGACCAGTTGAACAGTCCTCAGATCCATCACAGACCAGTTTAACAGTCCTCAGGTCCATCACAGACCAGTTTAACAGTCCTCAGATCCATCACAGACCAGTTTAACAGTCCTCAGATCCATCACAGACCAGTTGAACAGTCCTCAGATCCATCACAGACCAGTTGAACAGTCCTCAGATCCATCACAGACCAGTTAAACAGTCCTCAGGTCCATCACAGACTAGTTTAACAGTCCTCAGGTCCATCACAGACCAGTTTAACAGTCCTCAGGTCCATCACAGACCAGTTTAACAGTCCTCAGATCCATCACAGACCAGTTGAACAGTCCTCAGATCCATCACAGACCAGTTTAACAGTCCTCAGGTCCATCACAGACCAGTTTAACAGTCCTCAGATCCATCACAGTGACCCGTGTCACCTTCAGACGGGCGCCCTGCTGTCAACCATGACGCCATCGCACTTCTCCAGCAACCAATCAGGCGGCAGGAGGCGTTCAGGGCCAGGATCTGCTCCCGCTGAGACGCTCTGAGGCATAAATATAAATAAGATCAGTGCACGAGTGTGAACATATGTGACCCCCCACACACACACACACACACACACACACACACACACACACACACACACACACACACACACACACACACACCACATTTATCTGATTTCATGTGTATCTAAGTTCGCACAGCTCGTCTTCGTGGTCCCTGTCCTCTGAGATTTAGGTTTGAAACTCTGGTCGATTCAGTAAAAGCACAGGACGTCTTCACCCTGAGACAGACGGATGCTGGAGGGGGACAGCTGAGGTCTCCAGATGGAGCTCCTCAGGGACCAAGGATGTCTTCTCCTACACCGTGGACACTTCAGAGACACTGTGGACACTTCAGAGACACCATGGCAACTTCAGGGACACTTCAAAGACAAAGTGGACAGTTCTGGGACAGCGTGGACACTTCAGGGACACCTCTGCGTGTCCGATCTTGTGCAGCCTTCAGAGTTCCTTCTCTCTGTTCTCATGTTTCCGACCCTCCTGCCGGGACCTGAACACACCACGGCTCTGATGATGTCACTGCTCAGTCAAAAGGATCGGCGCGAGGAGAGGAGCGTCAGTCCGCCTGCACGAGCACACGGACACTTCCACACCACAGGAAGAGAAGAAGAGAGGAGGAGGAGGAGGAAGAAGAGGGGGAGAAGAAGAAGAACAGAGTTAGAACAAGAAAAGAAGAACAAGTGTGTGATCTTTCATTTATCTCTCCTGGTGTTCTGCTCCACCGCAGAGGAGGAGGAGGAGGATGGCGCAGACGGCGGCGGTGCGTCACGGCAGAATGCTTTGACTTTTCTGCACCTTTATTTCCTCCAAACACCTGATCCCCACTCCGCCCTGCACCTGACCCGCCCCACTCCACCCTGCACCTGATCCCCACTCCACCCTGCACCTGACCCGCCCCACTCCACCCTGCACCTGACCCGCCCCACTCCGCCCTGCACCTGACCCGCCCCGCACCTGACCCGCCCCACTCCGCCCTGCACCTGACCCGCCCCACTCCACCCTGCACCTGACCCCACCTGACCCGCCCCACTCCACCCTGCACCTGACCCCACCTGACCCGTCCCACTCCGCCCCGCACCTGACCCGCCCCACTCCACCCTGCACCTGACCCGCCCCGCACCTGACCCGCCCCACTCCACCCTGCACCTGACGCCACCTGACCCGTCCCACTCCGCCCTGCACCTGACCCGCCCCACTCCACCCTGCACCTGACCCGCCCTGCACCTGACCCGCCCCACTCCACCCTGCACCTGACCCGCCCCACTCCGCCCTGCACCTGACCCGCCCCACTCCACCCTGCACCTGACCCGCCCCACTCCGCCCCGCACCTGACCCGCCCCACTCCACCCTGCACCTGACCCCACCTGACCCGCCCCACTCCGCCCTGCACCTGACCCGCCCCACTCCACCCTGCACCTGACCCCACCTGACCCGTCCCACTCCGCCCTGCACCTGATCGGCACTGTTTCTGCCCTGCCCCGCCCCCTCAGCGTCATGTTCTCCGACCTGCCGTCCAACCTGAGCGCTTCTCTGTCTCCTCTGGAGCTTGGCTGGAGTGACACGCCGCAGGAGCGTCTGTCTCACAGCGGGCACCGCGTGGTGTCGGTGTTCCTGGGCTCCATCATGGTGCTGGGGTTCCTCAACAACCTGCTGGTCCTGGTTCTGTTCTGCCGCTTCAGGAGCCTGCGGACCCCCGTGAACGTGCTGCTGCTCAACATCAGTGTCAGCGACATGCTCGTCTGCGTCTGCGGCACCACGCTCAGCTTCGCCTCCAGTCTGCGCAGCCGCTGGCTGTACGGACGCAGCGGCTGCATGTGGTACGGCTTCATCAACTCCTGCTTCGGTCAGTTATTCATGATTAGTAATATTAATATTTATTATTAATATCAAGTGTTAATACATGAGGCATTGGTTGACTGTAGTCTGTGATTATCAGGACTGTAGTCTGTGATTATCAGGACTGTAGTCTGTGATTATCAGGACCGTAGTCTGTGATTATCGGGACCGTAGTCTGTGATTATCAGGACTGTAGTCTGTGATTATTAGGACTGTAGTCTGTGATTATCAGGACTGTAGTCTGTGATTATCAGGACTGTAGTCTGTGATTATCGGGACTGTAGTCTGTGATTATCAGGACTGTAGTCTGTGATTATCAGGACTGTAGTCTGTGATTATCGGGACTGTAGTCTGTGATTATCGGGACTGTAGTCTGTGATTATCAGGACTGTAGTCTGTGATTATCGGGGCTGTAGTCTGTGATTATCAGGACTGTAGTCCGTGATTATCAGGACTGTAGTCTGTGATTATCGGGACTGTAGTCTGTGATTATCAGGACTGTAGTCTGTGATTATCGGGACTGTAGTCTGTGATTATCAGGACTGTAGTCTGTGATTATCGGGGCTGTAGTCTGTGATTATCAGGACTGTAGTCTGTGATTATCGGGGCTGTAGTCTGTGATTATCAGGACCGTAGTCTGTGATTATCGGGACTGTAGTCTGTGATTATCGGGACCGTAGTCTGTGATTATCGGGACTGTAGTCTGTGATTATCGGGACTGTAGTCTGTGATTATCAGGACTGTAGTCTGTGATTATCCGGACTGTAGTCTGTGATTATCGGGACTGTAGTCTGTGATTATCGGGACTGTAGTCTGTGATTATCAGGACTGTAGTCTGTGATTATCAGGACTGTAGTCTGTGATTATCGGGACTGTAGTCTGTGATTATCAGGACTGTAGTCTGTGATTATCGGGACCGTAGTCTGTGATTATCAGGACTGTAGTCTGTGATTATCAGGACTGTAGTCTGTGATTATCGGGACTGTAGTCTGTGATTATCGGGACTGTAGTCTGTGATTATCGGGACTGTAGTCTGTGATTATCGGGACTGTAGTCTGTGATTATCAGGACTGTAGTCTGTGATTATCGGGACTGTAGTCTGTGATTATCGGGACTGTAGTCTGTGATTATCAGGACTGTAGTCTGTGATTATCGGGACTGTAGTCTGTGATTATCAGGACTGTAGTCTGTGATTATCGGGACTGTAGTCTGTGATTATCGGGACTGTAGTCTGTGATTATCGGGACTGTAGTCTGTGATTATCGGGACTGTAGTCTGTGATTATCAGGACTGTAGTCTGTGATTATCGGGACTGTAGTCTGTGATTATCGGGACTGTAGTCTGTGATTATCAGGACTGTAGTCTGTGATTATCGGGACTGTAGTCTGTGATTATCAGGACTGTAGTCTGTGATTATCAGGACTGTAGTCTGTGATTATCGGGACTGTAGTCTGTGATTATCGGGACTGTAGTCTGTGATTATCAGGACTGTAGTCTGTGATTATCGGGGCTGTAGTCTGTGATTATCAGGACTGTAGTCCGTGATTATCAGGACTGTAGTCTGTGATTATCGGGACTGTAGTCTGTGATTATCAGGACTGTAGTCTGTGATTATCGGGACTGTAGTCTGTGATTATCAGGACTGTAGTCTGTGATTATCGGGGCTGTAGTCTGTGATTATCAGGACTGTAGTCTGTGATTATCGGGGCTGTAGTCTGTGATTATCAGGACCGTAGTCTGTGATTATCGGGACTGTAGTCTGTGATTATCGGGACCGTAGTCTGTGATTATCGGGACTGTAGTCTGTGATTATCGGGACTGTAGTCTGTGATTATCAGGACTGTAGTCTGTGATTATCAGGACTGTAGTCTGTGATTATCAGGACTGTAGTCTGTGATTATCAGGACTGTAGTCTGTGATTATCGGGACCGTAGTCTGTGATTATCCGGACTGTAGTCTGTGATTATCGGGACTGTAGTCTGTGATTATCGGGACTGTAGTCTGTGATTATCAGGACTGTAGTCTGTGATTATCAGGACTGTAGTCTGTGATTATCGGGACTGTAGTCTGTGATTATCAGGACTGTAGTCTGTGATTATCGGGACCGTAGTCTGTGATTATCAGGACTGTAGTCTGTGATTATCAGGACTGTAGTCTGTGATTATCGGGACTGTAGTCTGTGATTATCGGGACTGTAGTCTGTGATTATCGGGACTGTAGTCTGTGATTATCGGGACTGTAGTCTGTGATTATCAGGACTGTAGTCTGTGATTATCGGGACTGTAGTCTGTGATTATCGGGACTGTAGTCTGTGATTATCAGGACTGTAGTCTGTGATTATCGGGACTGTAGTCTGTGATTATCAGGACTGTAGTCTGTGATTATCGGGACTGTAGTCTGTGATTATCGGGACTGTAGTCTGTGATTATCGGGACTGTAGTCTGTGATTATCGGGACTGTAGTCTGTGATTATCAGGACTGTAGTCTGTGATTATCGGGACTGTAGTCTGTGATTATCGGGACTGTAGTCTGTGATTATCGGGACTGTAGTCTGTGATTATCAGGACTGTAGTCTGTGATTATCGGGACTGTAGTCTGTGATTATCAGGACTGTAGTCTGTGATTATCGGGACTGTAGTCTGTGATTATCGGGACTGTAGTCTGTGATTATCGGGACTGTAGTCTGTGATTATCGGGACTGTAGTCTGTGATTATCAGGACCGTAGTCTGTGATTATCGGGACTGTAGTCTGTGATTATCGGGACTGTAGTCTGTGATTATCGGGACTGTAGTCTGTGATTATCGGGACTGTAGTCTGTGATTATCAGGACCGTAGTCTGTGATTATCGGGACTGTAGTCTGTGATTATCGGGGCTGTAGTCTGTGATTATCAGGACTGTAGTCTGTGATTATCAGGACTGTAGTCTGTGATTATCGGGACTGTAGTCTGTGATTATCAGGACTGTAGTCTGTGATTATCAGGACTGTAGTCTGTGATTATCAGGACTGTAGTCTGTGATTATCGGGACTGTAGTCTGTGATTATCGGGACTGTAGTCTGTGATTATCAGGACTGTAGTCTGTGATTATCGGGACTGTAGTCTGTGATTATCAGGACTGTAGTCTGTGATTATCGGGACTGTAGTCTGTGATTATCAGGACTGTAGTCTGTGATTATCGGGACAGTAGTCTGTGATTATCGGGACAGTAGTCTGTGATTATCGGGACTGTAGTCTGAGTTGCCACAGACCCCCAGCGCGCCGAGGTCGACTGTCAGGAGACGAACACATTAGCGTAGCAGTGTCGGGCCAGAGGCAGCAACATCCCCCCCAGAGTCCTGGTTCACTCCTCACCTTAAGGTGCGACACAGCGATAAAGACAGGATTGTCTTCAACTGCTCCGTTCAGTACGAAGGAAAGTCTCTCGATGGTCTTCTTCCTGGACCTGCTCTAGGACCATCGCTGCTAGGAGTCCTAATTCGGTTCGGGCAGTACCCAGTTGCGGTGAGTGATTCGCCTTCTGCCAGCTGACAAACCCGTTCTGCGCTTCATCTGGCGGGACATGAAGGACAGAGGAGCCGACGATCTGTTAATAGGAAGTACTTCCATTTGGCACTACGTCCAGCCCCTGCTGTGCCATCTACGCTTGGGCTACGTTGGGGATGCCTCCGTGACTCCCCTAAGTACAAACATAGACCAGTGGAGAGAACTGAACTCACCTTGAGGAATGTCTACTAGGTACTTGCTTGTCAGTATGACCCCCTGGGTTATATCGTACCGTTTACCACCAGAGCCAAGATTCTGGTTCGGGATCTTTGGAAGGAACCAATCGGCTGGGATGAGCTGATCCAGCCACAGAGCCTCCGTGACAGTTTGATTGGCTGGGAGCGAGAGATTCCAGACCTCGTCCAGATGGAGATCCCCAGATGTTATGCACCAGCGTCTGCAGACTCGTCGAGATCAGGCAGAGATCTGCACATTTTCTGTGATTCTTCTGAGAGAGCCGGCGGCTCTGTTGCTCATCTATGGACAGAAGACGCTCATTATGAAGTCCATGTCTCCTTTGTCCTGGCCAGGTCCCGCGTGGCGCCAAAGAAGCAACTGTCCATGCCTCGGAAGAATTGAGCACTGCTCTTACTGGGGCAGTGCACGGGAAGGAACTGTGTGGCCCCGTGAAGGGACCGTACGGAGTCGATTGATTTGGCCAATTTCACCGGTGGAGCCCGAGAGCTACGCGAGCGCTCGTCGTGGATCCACAGCTCCTGCGAGCTTTATGGCCTGTCAGCAAGGTGACGACCTCTTATCCTGGAGCTGACGCATTCGGACTGCGGATATCAATGTTCACCAGTACCTTGTCTGGTCCGGCTCCCTAATCTGGAAGACTTTGGTCCGGCTCCCTGAGCCTGAAGACTCTGGTCCGGCTCCCTGAGCCTGAAGACACTGGTCCGGCTCCCTGAGCCTGAAGACTCTGGTCCGGCTCCCTGAGCCTGAAGACACTGGTCCGGCTCCCTGAGCTTGAAGACTCTGGTCCGGCTCCCTGAGCCTGAAGACTCTGGTCCGGCTCCCTGAGCCTGAAGACTCTGGTCCGGCTCCCTGAGCCTGAAGACTCTGGTCCGGCTCCCTGAGCCTGAAGACACTGGTCCGGCTCCCTGAGCCTGAAGACACTGGTCCGGCTCCCTGAGCCTGAAGACTCTGGTCCAGGATCCAGTGACCTGAGTGGACTTTGTGTGGACGGTCGGGGGCAGCCGTCTTAGAAAGGCCGTGTTTTAAAGTCTTCTAAAATAAAAGCTGTTCTCACACACACACACACACACACACACACACACACACACACACACACACACACACACACACACACACACACACACACACACACACACACACACACACACACACACACACACACACACACACACACACACACACACACACACACACACACACACACACACACACTCGTTTGTGTAAAGTTTCGCTTCTTTGAACAAAACATGAGAAGAATGTGACCGAGGCGTTCAGGGCCCACAGCAAAGTCAGGACATCTGACACTCAGGGGGAAGCGCTGTTACACTGAGACCGTTAAGTTAACTACAAAAGACCATTAAGTTTAGACGACTAAAGGAGACGGTAAAGTTAACTACAGGAGACCGTTATGTGGCGGTCTGTCTCCCTCAGGCATCGTGTCCCTCGTGTCCCTCGCCATCCTGTCCTACGACCGCTACAGCACCCTGATGGTGTACAACAAGCGTGCGGCGGACTACAGGAAGCCGCTGCTGGCGGTGGGTGGGGCCTGGCTGTACTCGGTAGCGTGGACGGTGCCGCCCCTGCTTGGCTGGAGCAGCTACGGGCTGGAGGGCGCCGGCACCAGCTGCTCTGTGGCGTGGACAGAGCGCTCGCCACGCTCTCACTCCTACGTCATCTGTCTGTTCGTCTTCTGCCTCGGCGTCCCCGTGCTCGTCATGGTGTACTGCTACGGACGACTGCTGCACGCCGTCAGACAGGTCTGTGACTCAGCACTTTACACACACCGTGACTCAGCACTTTACGCACACTGTGACTCAGCACATTTACTGTGATGACTTTATTTACATCTGTATTGAGTGAGTCGTACCTGTGGGCGTGTCTTACCTGGGTCTCATCTCTCAGGTCGGGCGCTTCAGGCGGACGGCGGCTCGTCGCAGAGAGTTCCACATCCTGTTCATGGTCATCACCACGGTGGCGTTCTACCTGCTCTGCTGGATGCCGTACGGCGTCGTCGCCATGATGGCCACCTTCGGTCGGCCAGGAGCCGTCAGCCCCATCGCCGCCGTCGTCCCGTCGATCCTCGCCAAGAGCAGCACGGTCATCAACCCGCTCATATACATCCTCATGAACAAACAGGTGAGTCAGCAAAAATCTGGTTTAAAACATGCTGAGTCATTTAAATGAATAACTGAGAAAACGGGGCCCTGAACGCACCGTCACCTTTAGAGCTACTCATCATGAATCAGCTTCAAACGCGTCTGAACATAAAGTTTAATTAATTTATAACTAAAGTTAAATCATTAAATCAGACGCGTTTACATTTAAAAGTGTTGTTGCTTCATAAACAACAACAACAACAACAACAACAACAACAACAACAATAACAACAATAACCTGTGTTGTTCAGTTTTTCCGCTGCTTCCTGATCCTGTTCCGTTGTGAGCATCGTCTGACGGAGGTCGTTCACACGTCGATGCCGTCAAAGACCACGGCGCTGCAGCTCAACAGGCGAGGCTGTGACGGCGCCCCGGGACACGCCAAGGATCCAGGGCACGTCCGTGCCACGGGTCACGAACACGCCAACGCCACGGGCCCTGGACACGCCCCCGTCAACGTGGAAGGAACCAGCGAGGGCGTCTCTGAGGATCCACCTGAAGCCTCCGCTGTGATGTCAGCGTGATGTCACAGTGATGTCAGCGTGATGTCACAGTGATGTCAGCGTGATGTCACAGTGATGTCACAGTGATGTCAGCGTGATGTCACAGTGATGTCAGCGTGATGTCAGCGTGATGTCAGCGTGATGTCACAGTGATGTCAGCGTGATGTCAGCGTGATGTCACAGTGATGTCAGCGTGATGTCAGCGTGACGTCAGCGTGATGTCACAGTGATGTCAGCGTGATGTCAGCGTGATGTCAGCGTGACGTCAGTGATGTCACAGTGATGTCAGCGTGATGTCACTGTGATGTCAGCGTGATGTCAGCGTGATGTCACAGTGATGTCAGCGTGATGTCACAGTGATGTCAGCGTGATGTCAGCGTGATGTCAGCGTGATGTCACAGTGATGTCAGCGTGATGTCAGCGTGATGTCACAGTGATGTCAGCGTGATGTCAGCGTGACGTTAGCGTGATGTCACAGTGATGTCAGCGTGATGTCAGCGTGATGTCAGCGTGACGTCAGTGATGTCACAGTGATGTCAGCGTGATGTCACTGTGATGTCAGCGTGATGTCAGTGATGTCACAGTGATGTCAGCGTGATGTCACTGTGATGTCACAGTGATGTCAGCGTGATGTCAGCGTGATGTCACAGTGATGTCACAGTGATGTCACAGTGATGTCACAGTGATGTCACAGTGATGTCACAGTGATGTCAGCGTGATGTCACAGTGATGTCAGCGTGATGTCACAGTGATGTCAGCGTGATGTCAGCGTGATGTCACAGTGATGTCACAGATCAGAAACATTATATTTTATCATTTTTAAATTATAACTCCACCGGACCGATGACAGGTCAGTGAACGTTTATATAATTAAGGTAAAATATCATTAAACTTTAGAATAATTCATTAAATTATATATTTATAATTATATAATATTTAATAATCATTATTATGAAATAATTAAATATAATATAAATAATATTTAATAATCATTATTATGAAATAATTAAATATAATATAAATAATATTTAATAATCATTATTATGAAATAATTAAATATAATATAAATAATATTTAATAATCATTATTATGAAATAATTAAATATAATATAAATAATATTTAATAATCATTATTATGAAATAATTAAATATAATTATATAATATTTAATAATCATTATTATGAAATAATTAAATATAATATTTATAATATTTAATAATCATTATTATGAAATAATTAAATATAATATTTATAATATTTAATAATCATTATTATGAAATAATTAAATATAATATTTATAATATTTAATAATCATTATTATGAAATAATTAAATATAATAAATATAATATTTAATAATCATTATTATGAAATAATTAAATATAATATTTATAATATTTAATAATCATTATTATGAAATAATTAAATATAATATTTATAATATTTAATAATCATTATTATGAAATAATTAAATATAATAAATATAATATTTAATAATCATTATTATGAAATAATTAAATATAATTAAATCATATTTAATAATCATTATTATGAAATAATTAAATATAATAAATATAATATTTAATAATTATTATTATGAAATAATTAAATATAATATAAATAATATTTAATAATCAATATTATGAAATAATTAAATATAATTATATAATATTTAATAATAATTATTATGAAATAATTAAATATAATATAAATAATATTTAATAATAATTATTATGAAATAATTAAATATAATTATATAATATTTAATAATAATTATTATGAAATAATTAAATATAATTTAAATAATATTTAATTATCATTATTATGAAATAATTAAATATAAATCATATTTAATAATAATTATTATGAAATAATTAAATATAATATAAATAATATTTAATAATCATTATTATGAAATAATTAAATATAATATAAATAATATTTAATAATCATTATTATGAAATTATTAAATATAAATAATAAAATAATATTTGAACAATAAATAAACTCATGAATTTATTATCGAACTAAAATCAGATTAAAAATAAATTAAAAACATAAATATTAATAATTAATAACAGTCGTGTTCTTCCACGTTTATTTTAATAATTATAATAAAGTGATTAAATGTTCATATTTTATATTTTTGATGTTATAAAAATGTTTTGTTCAAGAAAATTAAAGAAATAAAGAAATAAAGAAATAAAGAAATAAAGTTCTGTGAGCGTCTTTTATTTACTGTGTTTAATTAAAGACACTTTAATAAACATATTTATTTATTATATATTTATTTACTGTGTTTAATTAAAGACACTTTAATAAACATATTTATTTATTATATATTTATTTACTGTGTTTAATTAAAGACACTTTAATAAACATATTTATTTATTATATATTTATTTACTGTGTTTAATTAAAGACACTTTAATAAACATATTTATTTATTATATATTTATTTACTGTGTTTAATTAAAGACACTTTAATAAACATATTTATTTATTATATATTTATTTACTGTGTTTAATTAAAGACACTTTAATAAACATATTTATTTATTATATATTTATTTTCTGTGTTTAATTAAAGACACTTTAATAAACATATTTATTTATTATATATTTATTTACTGTGTTTAATTAAAGACACTTTAATAAACATATTTATTTATTATATATTTATTTACTGTGTTTAATTAAAGACACTTTAATAAACATATTTATTTATTATATATTTATTTACTGTGTTTAATTAAAGACACTTTAATAAACATATTTATTTATTATATATTTATTTACTGTGTTTAATTAAAGACACTTTAATAAACATATTTATTTATTATATATTTATTTACTGTGTTTAATTAAAGACACTTTAATAAACATATTTATTTATTATATATTTATTTACTGTGTTTAATTAAAGACACTTTAATAAACATATTTATTTATTATATATTTATTTACTGTGTTTAATTAAAGACACTTTAATAAACATATTTATTTATTATATATTTATTTACTGTGTTTAATTAAAGACACTTTAATAAACATATTTATTTATTATATATTTATTTACTGTGTTTAATTAAAGACACTTTAATAAACATATTTATTTATTATATATTTATTTACTGTGTTTAATTAAAGACACTTTAATAAACATATTTATTTATTATATATTTATTTACTGTGTTTAATTAAAGACACTTTAATAAACATATTTATTTATTATATATTTATTTACTGTGTTTAATTAAAGACACGTTAATAAACATATTTATTTATTATATATTTATTTACTGTGTTTAATTAAAGACACTTTAATAAACATATTTATTTATTATATATTTATTTACTGTGTTTAATTAAAGACACTTTAATAAACATATTTATTTATTATATATTTATTTACTGTGTTTAATTAAAGACACTTTAATAAACATATTTATTTATTATATATTTATTTACTGTGTTTAATTAAAGACACTAATAAACATATTTATTTATTATATATTTATTTACTGTGTTTAATTAAAGACACTTTAATAAACATATTTATTTATTATATATTTATTTACTGTGTTTAATTAAAGACACTTTAATAAACATATTTATTTATTATATATTTATTTTCTGTGTTTAATTAAAGACACTTTAATAAACATATTTATTTATTATATATTTATTTACTGTGTTTAATTAAAGACACTTTAATAAACATATTTATTTATTATATATTTATTTACTGTGTTTAATTAAAGACACTTTAATAAACATATTTATTATTATATATTTATTTACTGTGTTTAATTAAAGACACTTTAATAAACATATTTATTTATTATATATTTATTTACTGTGTTTAATTAAAGACACTTTAATAAACATATTTATTTATTATATATTTATTTACTGTGTTTAATTAAAGACACTTTAATAAACATATTTATTTATTATATATTTATTTACTGTGTTTAATTAAAGACACTTTAATAAACATATTTATTTATTATATATTTATTTACTGTGTTTAATTAAAGACACTTTAATAAACATATTTATTTATTATATATTTATTTACTGTGTTTAATTAAAGACACTTTAATAAACATTTATTTATTATATATTTATTTACTGTGTTTAATTAAAGACACTTTAATAAACATATTTATTTATTATATATTTATTTACTGTGTTTAATTAAAGACACTTTAATAAACATATTTATTTATTATATATTTATTTACTGTGTTTAATTAAAGACACTTAATAAACATATTTATTTATTATATATTTATTTACTGTGTTTAATTAAAGACACTTTAATAAACATATTTATTTATTATATATTTATTTACTGTGTTTAATTAAAGACACTTTAATAAACATATTTATTTATTATATATTTATTTACTGTGTTTAATTAAAGACACTTTAATAAACATATTTATTTATTATATATTTATTTACTGTGTTTAATTAAAGGACACTTTAATAAACATATTTATTTATTATATATTTATTTACTGTGTTTAATTAAAGACACGTTAATAAACATATTTATTTATTATATATTTATTTACTGTGTTTAATTAAAGACACTTTAATAAACATATTTATTTATTATATATTTATTTACTGTGTTTAATTAAAGACACTTTAATAAACATATTTATTTATTATATATTTATTTTCTGTGTTTAATTAAAGACACTTTAATAAACATATTTATTTATTATATATTTATTTACTGTGTTTAATTAAAGACACTTAATAAACATATTTATTTATTATATATTTATTTACTGTGTTTAATTAAAGACACTTTAATAAACATTTATTTATTATATATTTATTTACTGTGTTTAATTAAAGACACTTTAATAACATATTTATTTATTATATATTTATTTTCTGTGTTTAATTAAAGACACTTTAATAAACATATTTATTTATTATATATTTATTTACTGTGTTTAATTAAAGACACTTTAATAACATATTTATTTATTATATATTTATTTTCTGTGTTTAATTAAAGACACTTTAATAAACATATTTATTTATTATATATTTATTTACTGTGTTTAATTAAAGACACTTTAATAAACATATTTATTTATTATATATTTATTTTCTGTGTTTAATTAAAGACACTTTAATAAACATATTTATTTATTATATATTTATTTACTGTGTTTAATTAAAGACACTTTAATAAACATATTTATTTATTATATATTTATTTACTGTGTTTAATTAAAGACACTTTAATAAACATATTTATTTATTATATATTTATTTACTGTGTTTAATTAAAGACACTTTAATAAACATATTTATTTATTATATATTTATTTACTGTGTTTAATTAAAGACACTTTAATAAACATATTTATTTATTATATATTTATTTTCTGTGTTTAATTAAAGACACTTTAATAAACATATTTATTTATTATATATTTATTTACTGTGTTTAATTAAAGACACTTTAATAAACATATTTATTTATTATATATTTATTTACTGTGTTTAATTAAAGACACTTTAATAAACATATTTATTTATTATATATTTATTTACTGTGTTTAATTAAAGACACTTTAATGAACATATTTATTTATTATATATTTATTTTCTGTGTTTAATTAAAGACACTTTAATAAACATATTTATTTATTATATATTTATTTACTGTGTTTAATTAAAGACACTTTAATAAACATATTTATTTATTATATATTTATTTACTGTGTTTAATTAAGACACTTTAATAAACATATTTATTTATTATATATTTATTTACTGTGTTTAATTAAAGACACTTTAATAAACATATTTATTTATTATATATTTATTTACTGTGTTTAATTAAAGACACTTTAATAAAACATATTTATTTATTATATATTTATTTACTGTTTAATTAAAGACACTTTAATAAACATATTTATTTATTATATATTTATTTACTGTGTTTAATTAAAGACACTTTAATAAACATATTATTTATTATATATTTATTTACTGTGTTTAATTAAAGACACTTTAATAAACTATTTATTTATTATATATTTATTTTCTGTGTTTAATTAAAGACACTTTAATAAACATATTTATTTATTATATATTTATTTACTGTGTTTAATTAAAGACACTTTAATAAACATATTTATTTATTATATATTTATTTACTGTGTTTAATTAAAGACACTTTAATAAACATATTTATTTATTATATATTTATTTACTGTGTTTAATTAAAGACACTTTAATAAACATATTTATTTATTATATATTTATTTACTGTGTTTAATTAAAGACACTTTAATAAACATATTTATTTATTATATATTTATTTACTGTGTTTAATTAAAGACACTTTAATAAACATATTTATTTATTATATATTTATTTACTGTGTTTAATTAAAGACACTTTAATAACATATTTATTTATTATATATTTATTTACTGTGTTTAATTAAAGACACTTTAATAAACATATTTATTTATTATATATTTATTTACTGTGTTTAATTAAAGACACTTTAATAAACATATTTATTTATTATATATTTATTTACTGTGTTTAATTAAAGACACTTTAATAAACATATTTATTTATTATATATTTATTTACTGTGTTTAATTAAAGACACTTTAATAAACATATTTATTTATTATATATTTATTTACTGTGTTTAATTAAAGACACTTTAATAAACATATTTATTTATTATATATTTATTTACTGTGTTTAATTAAAGACACTTTAATAAACATATTTATTTATTATATATTTATTTACTGTGTTTAATTAAAGACACTTTAATAAACATATTTATTTATTATATATTTATTTACTGTGTTTAATTAAAGACACTTTAATAAACATATTTATTTATTATATATTTATTTACTGTGTTTAATTAAAGACACTTTAATAAACATATTTATTTATTATATATTTATTTACTGAATGCTTAGATTAAAGACACTTTAATATACATATTTATTTATTATATATTATATAATTTTATTATAAACTTAGCTTTAATAAACATATTTATTTATTATATATTTATTTACTGTGTTTAATTAAAGACACTTTAATAAACATATTTATTTATTATATATTTATTTACTGTGTTTAATTAAAGACACTTTAATAAACATATTTATTTATTATATATTTATTTACTGTGTTTAATTAAAGACACTTTAATAAACATATTTATTTATTATATATTTATTTACTGTGTTTAATTAAAGACACTTTAATAAACATATTTATTTATTATATATTTATTTACTGTGTTTAATTAAAGACACTTTAATAAACATATTTATTTATTATATATTTATTTACTGTGTTTAATTAAAGACACTTTAATAAACATATTTATTTATTATATATTTATTTACTGTGTTTAATTAAAGACACTTTAATAAACATATTTATTTATTATATATTTATTTACTGTGTTTAATTAAAGACACTTTAATAAACATATTTATTTATTATATATTTATTTACTGTGTTTAATTAAAGACACTTTAATAAACATATTTATTTATTATATATTTATTTACTGTGTTTAATTAAAGACACTTTAATAAACATATTTATTTATTATATATTTATTTACTGTGTTTAATTAAAGACACTTTAATAAACATATTTATTTATTATATATTTATTTACTGTGTTTAATTAAAGACACTTTAATAAACATATTTATTTATTATATATTTATTTACTGTGTTTAATTAAAGACACTTTAATAAACATATTTATTTATTATATATTTATTTACTGTGTTTAATTAAAGACACTTTAATAAACATATTTATTTATTATATATTTATTTACTGTGTTTAATTAAAGACACTTTAATAAACATATTTATTTATTATATATTTATTTACTGTGTTTAATTAAAGACACTTTAATAAACATATTTATTTATTATATATTTATTTACTGTGTTTAATTAAAGACACTTTAATAAACATATTTATTTATTATATATTTATTTACTGTGTTTAATTAAAGACACTTTAATAAACATATTTATTTATTATATATTTATTTACTGTGTTTAATTAAAGACACTTTAATAAACATATTTATTTATTATATATTTATTTACTGTGTTTAATTAAAGACACTTTAATAAACATATTTATTTATTATATATTTATTTACTGTGTTTAATTAAAGACACTTTAATAAACATATTTATTTATTATATATTTATTTACTGTGTTTAATTAAAGACACTTTAATAAACATATTTATTTATTATATATTTATTTACTGTGTTTAATTAAAGACACTTTAATAAACATATTTATTTATTATATATTTATTTACTGTGTTTAATTAAAGACACTTTAATAAACATATTTATTATATATTTATTTTCTGTGTTTAATTAAAGACACTTTAATAAACATATTTATTTATTATATATTTATTTACTGTGTTTAATTAAAGACACTTTAATAAACATATTTATTTATTATATATTTATTTACTGTGTTTAATTAAAGACACTTTAATAAACATATTTATTTATTATATATTTATTTTCTGTGTTTAATTAAAGACACTTTAATAAACATATTTATTTATTATATATTTATTTACTGTGTTTAATTAAAGACACTTTAATAAACATATTTATTTATTATATATTTATTTACTGTGTTTAATTAAAGACACTTTAATAAACATATTTATTATATATTATTTTCTGTGTTTAATTAAAGACACTTTAATAAACATATTTATTTATTATATATTTATTTACTGTGTTTAATTAAAGACACTTTAATAAACATATTTATTTATTATATATTTATTTACTGTGTTTAATTAAAGACACTTTAATAAACATATTTATTTATTATATATTTATTTACTGTGTTTAATTAAAGACACTTTAATAAACATATTTATTATTATATATTTATTTACTGTGTTTAATTAAAGACACTTTAATAAACATATTTATTTATTATATATTTATTTTCTGTGTTTAATTAAAGACACTTTAATAAACATATTTTATTTATTATATATTTATTTACTGTGTTTAATTAAAGACACTTTAATAAACATATTTATTTATTATATATTTATTTACTGTGTTTAATTAAAGACACTTTAATAAACATATTTATTTATTATATATTTATTTACTGTGTTTAATTAAAGACACTTTAATAAACATATTTATTTATTATATATTTATTTTCTGTGTTTAATTAAAGACACTTTAATAAACATATTTATTTATTATATATTTATTTACTGTGTTTAATTAAAGACACTTTAATAAACATATTTATTTATTATATATTTATTTACTGTGTTTAATTAAAGACACTTTAATAAACATATTTATTTATTATATATTTATTTACTGTGTTTAATTAAAGACACTTTAATAAACATATTTATTTATTATATATTTATTTACTGTGTTTAATTAAAGACACTTTAATAAACATATTTATTTATTATATATTTATTTACTGTGTTTAATTAAAGACACTTTAATAAACATATTTATTTATTATATATTTATTTACTGTGTTTAATTAAAGACACTTTAATAAACATATTTATTTATTATATATTTATTTACTGTGTTTAATTAAAGACACTTTAATAAACATATTTATTTATTATATATTTATTTACTGTGTTTAATTAAAGACACTTTAATAAACATATTTATTTATTATATATTTATTTACTGTGTTTAATTAAAGACACTTTAATAAACATATTTATTTATTATATATTTATTTACTGTGTTTAATTAAAGACACTTTAATAAACATATTTATTTATTATATATTTATTTACTGTGTTTAATTAAAGACACTTTAATAAACATATTTATTTATTATATATTTATTTACTGTGTTTAATTAAAGACACTTTAATAAACATATTTATTTATTATATATTTATTTACTGTGTTTAATTAAAGACACTTTAATAAACATTTATTTATTATATATTTATTTAGCATATATATTTTATTTAATACACTTTAATAGACGTTACTGTTTATTATTTTTATATTTCTTTACTTACACAATAATTATCCCAAAACCAAAAGCCGAGTGAGTCCCAACAGTACGCTCCGGAAAAAGCCGAGTGAGTCCGGAAAAAGGCGAGTGAGTCCGAACAGGACGCTCCGGAACAAGCCGAGTGAGTCCGAACAGGCCGCTCCGGAAAAAGCCGAGTGAGTCCGAACAGGCCGCTCCGGAAAAAACGAGTTAGCTCACATTTAAAGACTCTTTTTGTACGTTTATGCTGTTATTGACCAAAATACATTATTATATGAGTGTAAACTTTAATTAATAAACTCAAACAAAGAGGAAAAGTCTCATTTTATCACCTTTCTGTCGTCGGCTGTTCGCGCCTTTTGGATCCGAAGCACCGGAAGTGACTCCCGCCTTTTCTTACCGTCTTCTTCTGCTGTTTCTTCTTCTGCTGTTTCTTCTTCTGCTGTTTCTTCTTCGGCTGTTTATTCTTCTGCTGTTTCTTCTTCTGCTGTTTCTTCTTCTGCTGTTTCTTCTTCTGCTGTTTCTTCTTCTGCTGTTTCTTCTTCTGCTGTTTCTTCTTCGGCTGTTTCTTCTTCTGCTGTTTCTTCTTCTGCTGTTTCTTCTTCTCCTTCGCCGCCATTTTAGTTTTGATCGTTAATAAAAAGCTGAAACATGTTTAATGTCGATAACAACCAAAATAAACGAGTCTGTAAACAAATTAATACAAAATGACATGAAGCAAAAACAATAAATACATATTAGTTTGTTTAGCTTTGTTTTAATTCCCTTCTTTACTCACTTATATTTTATTTCCCCTTTTTTCCTGTAACATTAACTTTCCACATTTATTTTGAATTTATTTAAATGACGTTAATAAAGAAAAAACATAAAAATGAATATATTAAAAAAGATAAATACATAAAAGAAAAGCTTATTAAACAGAAACATCTAGAAAGACATTCATGTGTTGCCACGGTAACAGTGAGATGTTGTCAGAGTTTAACATGAATGAAGCGTTCATGTTCAGATGTTACAGATATTTCTGATATTACTCAAATCCCACAGATATCCCACATCCTAATAAAGGATAAACCACAGAAATATTAAATATTAGATCTTATATATTGCACAGTGCCGACGCCTCGCTGGAGGAAAATGAAGACGCGTTATCGTCTCCGACATTCAAACAAAAATTTATTGCGATACGTTTTAAAATATATCGAGAGTTTGATTCCAAAACATTTTACATCCACGATGTCCTGAACCTGGACGTGGTGACACGTCTGCATAGAGGCGCCACCACTGGGGTCAAACTGTGTCAGCGCCGCTTTGACGTCCCGACGCTTTGACGCTTTGACGTCCCGACGCTTAGATGATACGACGCTTTGACGTCCTGACATCCTGACGCTACGATGCTTTGACGTCCCGATGCTTTGACGGCCGGACGCTACGAAGCTTTAAAGGCCCGACATCCCGGAGATCCGACGCTACGACTTCCTGGCGATGTGACGCTACGACGATCAGACGATCCGACGCGTCCTCGACCCTCAACGACAGAAGAGGCCAATTTAAATTTAGACACAATTTAAAACAAATACCAAATTTTGTAAAAAAATAAATAAATGATGCCTTAACTTATTATTTTAGGTTCAGTGATTTATGGATGTATTTGTTCCCTCAGCAGCTTCTGCCCTCGTAATAAACCATAAACACGAATATGTGACGTTAGAATAACAAATGTTTGTTGTTTCGGATCCAAACTCTTGATTCATGATTATTTACAAGCTGGTGATTTTACATCCCGAGTGCCGCGAAGAGATGATGAAGAAAATTCCTGATTCAGGATGAAATATAAATATATATAAAAACACTCACACGTGGCCACGCCCCCTTCTGTCACCTCAACAACATACACATGATGGGCGGGGCTGGATGGGCGCCGTTCTCCCGCCTACGCTTTAAACCTCCAACACAAGACCAGCTAAACCAAGTCTGACTCGAGTTTAAGACCAACTTAGTCAAGTCTGACTGGAGTTTAAGACCAGCTAAACCAAGTCTGACTCGAGTTTAAGACCAACTTAGTCAAGTCTGACTGGAGTTTAAGACCAGCTAAACCAAGTCTGACTCGAGTTTAAGACCAGCTAAACCAAGTCTGACTTGAGTTTAAGACCAACTTAGTCATGTCTGACTCGAGTTTAAGACCAGCTAAACCAAGTCTGACTCGAGTTTAAGACCAGCTAAACCAAGTCTGACTCGAGTTTAAGACCAACTTAGTCAAGTCTGACTGGAGTTTAAGACCAGCTAAACCAAGTCTGACTCGAGTTTAAGACCAGCTAAACCAAGTCTGACTCAAGTTTAAGACCAGCTAAACCAAGTCTGACTCGAGTTTAAGACCAGCTAAACCAAGTCTGACTCGAGTTTAAGACCAACTTAGTCATGTCTGACTCGAGTTTAAGACCAGCTAAACCAAGTCTGACTCGAGTTTAAGACCAACTTAGTCAAGTCTGACTGGAGTTTAAGACCAGCTAAACCAAGTCTGACTCGAGTTTAAGACCAGCTAAACCAAGTCTGACTGGAGTTTAAGACCAACTTAGTCATGTCTGACTCGAGTTTAAGACCAGCTAAACCAAGTCTGACTGGAGTTTAAGACCAACTTAGTCAAGTCTGACTGGAGTTTAAGACCAGCTAAACCAAGTCTGACTCGAGTTTAAGACCAACTTAGTCATGTCTGACTGGAGTTTAAGACCAGCTAAACCAAGTCTGACTGGAGTTTAAGACCAGCTAAACCAAGTCTGACTCGAGTTTAAGACCAGCTAAACCAAGTCTGACTCGAGTTTAAGACCAGCTAAACCAAGTCTGACTGGAGTTTAAGACCAACTTAGTCATGTCTGACTCGAGTTTAAGACCAGCTAAACCATGTCTGACTCGAGTTTAAGACCAGCTAAACCAAGTCTGACTCGAGTTTAAGACCAACTTAGTCAAGTCTGACTGGAGTTTAAGACCAGCTAAACCAAGTCTGACTCGAGTTTAAGACCAACTTAGTCATGTCTGACTCGAGTTTAAGACCAGCTAAACCAAGTCTGACTGGAGTTTAAGACCAACTTAGTCATGTCTGACTCGAGTTTAAGACCAGCTAAACCAAGTCTGACTCGAGTTTAAGACCAACTTAGTCATATCTGACTCGAGTTTAAGACCAGCTAAACCAAGTCTGACTCGAGTTTAAGACCAGCTTAATCAAGTCTGAAGAGTCCAAGACAAGTCCAAGACCAGTTCAAGACCAGTCCAAGACCAGTCCAAGACCAGTTCAAGACCAGTCCAACAGTAGGGTCTGGGTGGAGGTCTACAGAGGAACTGTGGTTCACGACTTGTCCTTGTGAACTCTGCAGGTTGGAGTTAAACAGCCGGGGGACACTGATCCTCATTCAGCCCCGCCCAACAAAAGAAAAATAACAGCGTAAACGAGACGGACAGGAGCCCAGAAGAGTTCTGTTCCACATGAAGACCTTTAAAAAACCCAGGAAAGAAAAAACACCCAAATAAAAGTTCAAAACTCTGCCGGGTTCGGGTTAGGGGTCTGATCGGATCTGATCCGTCTGGTCTGGTCTGAACAGGTCGGATCAGGTCGGGTCTGGGAAGGTCTGCTCTTGTTGGTGTTCAGGTGAACTCCACCTGTCTGCTGCAGCGTGCAGAGCAAACACAGCGTCCTGCATCCTGCCGGCGCCTCACTGCTGCGTCAGCAGGGCGTTCCTGTTGGCCTTCATCTTCTCCAGACGCTTGGACAGGTGGCTGTTGCTCTCCTCCAGCTCCCCGATCCGGTCCAGAGCCGAGCGCAGCTGCACCGGACGGAGGTCAAAGGTCAACAACAGGAGAAAGACACACACACACACACATATCCACAGACACACACACACACACATCCACACACACACACACACACACACACACACACACACACACATCCACACACACACACACACACACACACACACACACATACACACATACACACACACACACACACACACACACACACACACACACACGTACACACACACACACACACACACACACACACACACACACACCTCTCTCTGCAGTTTCCTCTTCTCCACCTTCAGCTCGTCTTCGATCTTCTCGCCGTTTTCCGACGCCGTCTTGTAGCGAGTCACCTGACCCTCCAGACGGATCACCTGCGTCACAGAGAGGGTTTAGAGATACGCTGATGACGCCGCGCTCTTCCTCCTGACACACACTGACTCTGACGATGAAGATGATGACGGACGCGTCCACACTCACGCTTTGCTCCAGCGTCGTCACTTCCTGTTCTCGTTTCACCAATTTGAACTTGAGATCACTGATTTGTCGGTTGGCGTCTCCTGAAGGAAAGAACACGGGTTTGAATCCTGCAGCAAAGACTCAGAGGACGAAGATGCAAAGACTCACGCTGCAGCTCGAGGAGATGGGAGTCCACCCCGTTCTCCAGACCGCCCCCCTCCGGACCCTGGACTCCGTCTGTCCCGGTCTTCTGCCTCTGGTCCAGCTGAGACCTCAACTGCCTCACCTGCTCACAGACAAACGGTCAAGTCAGGCTTTAAGGTTCCATGAGTCAAGTTTAAGACCAACTTAATCAAGTCTGAGTTTAAGACCAACTTAACCAAGTCTGAGTTTCAGACCAACTTAACCAAGTCTGAGTTTAAGACCAACTTAATCAAGTCTGAGTTTAAGACCAACTTAACCAAGTCTGAGTTTAAGACCAACTTAATCAAGTCTGAGTTTAAGACCAACTTAACCAAGTCTGAGTTTAAGACCAACTTAACCAAGTCTGAGTTTAAGACCAACTTAACCAAGTCTGAGTTTAAGACCAACTTAACCAAGTCTGAGTTTCAGACCAACTTAATCAAGTCTGAGTTTCGGACCAACTTAACCAAGTCTGAGTTTAAGACCAACTTAATCAAGTCTGAGTTTCAGACCAACTTAATCAAGTCTGAGTTTCAGACCAACTTAACCAAGTCTGAGTTTAAGACCAACTTAACCAAGTCTGAGTTTAAGACCAACTTAACCAAGTCTGAGTTTCAGACCAACTTAACCAAGTCTGAGTTTAAGACCAACTTAACCAAGTCTGAGTTTAAGACCAACTTAACCAAGTCTGAGTTTAAGACCAACTTAATCAAGTCTGAGTTTAAGACCAACTTAACCAAGTCTGAGTTTAAGACCAACTTAACCAAGTCTGAGTTTAAGACCAACTTAATCAAGTCTGAGTTTCAGACCAACTTAACCAAGTCTGAGTTTCAGACCAACTTAACCAAGTCTGAGTTTCAGACCAACTTAACCAAGTCTGAGTTTCAGACCAACTTAACCAAGTCTGAGTTTAAGACCAACTTAACCAAGTCTGAGTTTAAGACCAACTTAACCAAGTCTGAGTTTCAGACCAACTTAACCAAGTCTGAGTTTAAGACCAACTTAATCAAGTCTGAGTTTAAGACCAACTTAACCAAGTCTGAGTTTCAGACCAACTTAACCAAGTCTGAGTTTAAGACCAACTTAATCAAGTCTGAGTTTCAGACCAACTTAACCAA